>NC_133373.1:44174193-44199534 GCF_049309525.1 Garra rufa
AATTGTTTGATTAGAAGTTGCAATTCCATTTTTTATTTAAACATTTTTTGAAATTTGTTTATTTAAACAAAAAAAAAAACTGTGAGGCCTAATCTGGAGAATAAATGGTGCATGATGCTGAATACTGGAAATATAAAGACGCCAGCACTAATAACAAAGCAGCCATCTTTGAGGAACCACAAGCACAACCGATGTTGCTCAAATAGTACACAGTGATGGGAGCAGCAGGGTCACAGGGCCAAGAGGTGGCTGTAATTTTCTTCCTCGTCGTCTTAAAAGGGAATCCGTGGAATGCTATAATTAGCGGTTGCTATGGCATTGGGAGGCACAGATGAACAAAAGCCATTGGCAAGAATTTTTCACCACAGGGCGACTTCTAGAGAGGCCGTAAATCCCTTTGAAAGTTCAACGGACACGTTAATACAACAACCAGATGTTGCGAGCGCACCGGCTTTGAAGCATCTGCATATTCTGCTCAAGGTGAGTCCCATTAGGCTTTGAGGTGCATGCGTTCTCCGTGCAATCAGAGAGAAGCACTCGCAGACAGATGATAATCAAATAACCAAACCCAAAAGTAAATAACGAGGAGCAGATTTCCTCCGCTTCCTGTGCAAACGTAGCGAGGACGGCTGGGGGAAAAAACCAATGCCGTGATTTATAAAGTGCGCTATCAGCGAACACTCCATGTTTGGGCCACGGACTGAGGAATTCAGGGGCGTGAATGAGAGATGGTCCAAAATGGAATAACATTTGTGAGATATCACGATGGATTATTCCACTGGAGAGCAACACTTCTTCATCGCTATTTGGGAGTTTCCCCACGTGTGATTTCATATTGGGATGTGTGCAACTTTTGTTCTCTGGAAATTAGTTCAGTATTTTAGCATACGCTCTTAAAAATGAAGGGTTCTTATTGGTGTCGATGGTTCCATGAAGAAGCTTTAACTTCCATGGAGCATTTCCAGTGCACATAAGCTTCTTTAGAATATTAAAATGCTCTTCACACTATGAAAAAAAAGGAGAGAATCAGTGAAGGTTCTTCTCTTGAATTAATTGAAGTAATTTGCACTTTTTCTCACAATTGAGTGATAAGTCACAATTACCTTTTTTACTTTATATAAACAGAATTGTGAAGCAAATCAGAATTGAGACATATAAACTCACAATTGCGAGAAAAAAGCCACAATTCCTTTTTTGTGAGATGTAAACTCAATTCTCAGGAAACATCAGAATTCTGACTTTTTTCCTGAGAATATTAGTTATTAAAATTTGAATATTTGATGTCTTGTGAGAACAAAAAAGGTTGCAATTACCTTTATTTTCTATGAATGAAACTGAGATGTAAACTTTGAACTGCGAGGCATATACTTGCAATTCTGACAAAAAAGCCAGAATTGTGATGCATAAAGTCGCAATTACCTTTTTTTTTATATAAACAGAACCATGGAGATTGAGCAAACTCAAAATTCTCAGGAAAAAAAGTCAGAATTGCAAAACAAACGTGCAATTTTGAGAAAAAGCAAGTTGGAATTGTGATATATAAACTTGCAATTGCAAGAAAAATATTTTTTGAATTTTGAGATTAAAAGTCACAATTACGTTTTTTATTTTATATAAACAATTGAGAGATGTATACTCAATTCTCAGGAAAAACATTAGAATTGCAATATCACAATTCTGACTTTTTTCCCTGAGAATATTCAATTAATATTTAAATATTTGATGTCTTGTGAGATTTAAATATTATATATATATATATATATATATATATATATATATATATATATGAAACAAACTTGCAATTCTAAGAAAAAGCAAGTAGGAATTGTGACAAACTGGCAAGAAAAAAGTCTTTTTTATTTTATATAAACTATTGTGAGATGCAAACTCAATTTTCACAAAAAACGCCAGAATTGCGAGAAAGTCATAACTCACAATTCTGACTTTTTTTCTCGAAAATATTATTAATTAATTAATTAATATTTTAATATTTGTGAGATACTTGTGAGATAAAAAAAAAATTCACAATTACCTTTATTTCAAATAAACAGAATTGTGAGATGTAAACTTAAAATTGAGACATTCACTTGCAATTCTGAGCAAAAAGTTGGAATTGGGACATAAACTCGCAACTGCAAAAAAAAAAAAAAAAAAAAAAGTCAAACTCAATGTTTTCACGAAAAACATCACAAATTGATTAGTATTTAAATATTTGATGTCTTACGAGACAACATTTTATATATATAAACAGAATTGTGAGATGTAAACTCTGAAGAATTCTGAGGGAAAACATCAGAACTGTGAATTAACAGCAAGTGAGAATTGTGATATAATTGTGATATGTGGGAAAAACGTCAGAATTGTTTAATTAGAAGTTGCAATTACATTTTTTATTTTATTTTATTTTTTATAAACCAAAAATTGTGAGGTGTAAACTCATACTTGTTAAATATAAATCAGAATTGCGAGTTTATTGCGAGAATTCTAAGAGCATATTTGATTCAGTTCAAAATCTCTACTTGCTTTAAAAATGTTTTTTAAATTTGAATTTTAAAAATTCAAATCTTCCCAATTCAAATTTTTGGAATAGTGCAAAAAAGCAATTCTAAAACATCAAAACCACGTCTGACGTGGTCTGCATCACTCATTGTGGCAGAAATGTTATTATTGTAAAAACTAACAAATGTTTACAGATCAAGGGGTTAATTAATAAAGAAAATACGAGGAAGTGGGGTCAAACAACAGTGTGGTGACAGGGTGAAACGGTAGATGAAGGTCAGAGGTCAAAAAAGAGCAGGAAAAGGGTTCAGTCAAACACTTATAACTGATTAAATCATATGTAATCAATGTTTGTGATCAACTCAGATAATAATCAAATTCTTGAGCAGCAAATCATTATATTAGAATGATTTCTGAAGGATCATGTCACACTAAAGACTGCAGTAATTATGCTGAAAATGCAGCTTTGATCACAGGAATAAATTACATTTCAATGTATAATCATATAGAAAACAGATATTTTAAATAGTAAAAATATTTCACCATTTTACTGATTAAAACATGCAGCCTTGAGGGACTTCTTTCAAAAACAGGACGTTCCGCTTTAAGTATATGAAACATTTTGCAAATTAGAATGATGTTAAATCTTCAGACTGACATTTAAAATGTTAACAGCATTAATGTTATAATAATCCAAGAGAACAAACCAGAGCGCACACATGTGAATGACGTGCACACATGCATCTGCTCAGAAACGGAGAAGGCTGTATCCACGAGGTCTAGAGGTCGACTTCTGATATCTGCGCATTCTTTGCTTTGACATACGTTGATATATGGACTCCAGACAGGGAGGCTGGATTTCAACACTGTGGCCAACAGTTACAAGCTGTCCAAGAAACATCTTCATTATCTATTGGCCTCCTACTGCAAGAATTCGACAGCTTCAACTCCAAACTATGGAATGCAGAATACAACACGCTTTGAATAATGTGATACTCTGTGATCCCAGAGAGAGGTCAGAGGTCTTTAACCTGATTTTTCTGCACTTGTATTTAACTTGAAGTGGCCAAAACACACATGCTGTGGTATAAATGACAAATAAAGTACTATTCAAGTGTAAAGTGATTAATGAGTTCATCCAAATTTCACAAAACGCTTATGGACAGAATTATAATAAGTCAGACAGAAGTGAGTTGCTGTTTTTGTCACTCTTCTGAGGAAGATTTATTCACTTACTTGTATTTGACAATTAACCACACAAAGACAATTTGGTGAGGTTTATTCAAATGTTCATCTAATGTCATTTTGTAAGTGACTTTTCTTTCTGTTTTCAAGGAAAAAAACTTGTGTTTCTGTATTTTCTTTCTTTTTCTTTAATAACTGTACTGCCTTAACGGTTTGATGTTTTGTAATGTTTCATTAAAAAAAATAAATCAGAAAGAAAATATTTGTGATATGCGCTCAGAAGTCTAGATCTGAATCAAATGATTCGCAAACTCGCACCAAAGTTCCGATCTGCATCAAAAGATTCATGAATCAGCTCAGAAGTCCCAATTTGAACCAAATGATTCACAAACCCACACCGAAGTTCTGATCTGAATTACCAGATTCACAAACCCACTTCAAAGTTTCAATCTGAATCAAATGATTTGCAATCCACACTCTAAGTCCCGATTTAAACTGATGGTTTGCCAATCATTATTCAGAGCAGGAGAGCGAATCACGAATCATTTGATTTGGATCGAAACCTCAGAGCAGATTTGTGAATCATTTGATTCAGATCGGAACTCCAGAGTGGGTTCACGAATCTTTTGATTCAGATCAAACAGATTGGCAATTTAATTCCATGCTCTGAAATGATGATTTGCAAATCATTTCAGATCACTCTGAATTTCTGATCTGAATCAAAATATTCATGAATCTGCTCCGAAGTTGATTCTGATGAAATGATTCTGCTCTGACATCTGCTCTCCCAATCTGAATAATGATTTGCAAACCATCAATTCAGATTGAGACTTTGGAGCGTGAATCGAGAATCATTTAACCCGGTCTAAATCAAATGATTCACGAACTGGCTCTGAATCCCAAACCGAATCAAATGATTTGCGATCTGTGCTCCCGATATGAATGATGATTAGCAAACCATCATTTCAGATCAGGACTTCAAAGCTCGCAAATCATTTAATTCACAAATAGATTTGCGAATCCGCTCCAACATTCAGATCTGAATCAAAAGATTTGCAAACCCACTCTGGAGTTCCGATCTGAATCGAAAGATTCACATTTCCTCTCCGAGGTTTCAATCTGAACCAAATTCGCAAACCATCATTTCAGATCGGGACTTTGGAGTGTGAATCGCGATTGAAATGATTTGCGATCCGCACTCTGAAGTTGCGGTCTAAATCAAATGATTTGCGATCCGTGTTCCCGATATGAATGATGATTAGCAAACCATCATTTCAGATCAGGACTTCAAAGCTCGCAAATCATTTAATTCACAAATAGATTTGCGAATCCACTCCAACATTCAGATCTGAATCAAAAGATTTGCAAACCCACTCTGGAGTTCCGATCTGAATCGAATGATTCACATATCCTCTCCGAGGTTTCAATCTGAACCAAATGCACAAACCATCATTTCAGATCGGGACTGTCGAGCGTTGAACTGAAGTTCCGATCTGAATCAAATGATTTTTGATGCGCTTTAAAAACATCATTTTGCAACGCAATGGTATAACTGATTCAGAGTTTCAAAAATCTAAAATGAATGGCTCTTTTGATCTGTTTTTGCGAGTGAATCGCTTGAACTGAATGATCGAAGTCAGGATTTTAAATCAATCGGTTCCAGCGTAAATGACTCATTCAATTGATTCAGTTTGTGCCATGCGTTTTCAGCCATGTTTACACAGCGCTGTCAGTACTACTACTACTGAGGCTTAGCTCAACAGTTATAAGACATTAACTGAAATAATCCAAAAAAGTATGATGTTTACAAATAAAATATCAATATTTCCATTCGAAAGACGAACATATTCAGGTGAGTTAACCAGTTTACTGCTAACTAGTGAAACACTCCATTAATAATATGACGAGCTGCACCTCAAAATACATGTTAGATGGAAATATTGTGCATTATGATGGAGTTTGTACCTATATCCACTATATCTGAGATAGTTGAAGCACTGCAGTTCAGTTGGTGACAGTTCGATAGGAAATCAGTTGAAAGCATCCATTCATCTCTATTGAAATGAACTTTATCTGATCGTTTTAGTCTATATAGAGTGATAGTCAATGTAAAAAGTACAAATAGGAGAAGCATATGAACACAAAACATCATGTTTCAGAATTTGTTTTAGGTGTTCATTCCACTCAGTGTTGTTTTTGACAACCATCTTAGATTTAGTCTTAGTCTTAGTCTTTTGGACTAAAATGCTTATTAGTTTTAGTCAAATTTTAGTCACTTCAAAATGTGATAGTTTTAGTCCAATTTTAGTCGACGAAAAGTCAAAAAGGTTTTAGTCTAGTTTTAGTCAAAAAAGGGGAAAAAGTAGTCTTTTAACAAATTAATGTAGGTCAGTAAGTATTTTGCTGTTGGGTAGTGTCACTTGTAAGTTCTGAAAATAGCAGATCTATAGTTCAACACAATGTAAGCTTCCGGATCGACTATTTTCACCAATAATTATAATAATGAAGGAATGTTTTAAAACATAAAAGACAAACAAGGATGGAATGCTAAAACGGCTTGCCATACTAGTATGGCAAAGAGTATTTAATGCTAAAACGGCTTGCCATAGCGGCAGATACGTTTTAGGTTTTGATTGGCATGCACAATAAGCAGAAATGTTGTGCATTTTAAACGTCTGACGGACCACCCACTAACATTTGTCTATTCTCGTCTCGTCAACGAAAACTCACACACGTCTCGTCATGTTTTAGTCATCAACGAGCCATTTTTATCTCGTCATCGTCTCGTTATCGTCATGAAAAAACGTGGCGTCAACGAAATGATTTCGTCATCGTCATCGTCGACGAAGACAACACTGATTCCACTAGTCTGAAGCAATACTTTTAAGAAATGCCAAGTAGCCTAAAATTTCCTGTACTGTCTCAGATCACCAAACCAACTTAGCCAGAAATAGATAATGCACAGATAAAGTGCAAATGAAAACAATTTGCTCAGTATTAAATACTATTGCATTATAGCTAAAACCACATTCATTCATTTGTGTCGACTAAAAGAGGCTCACTGTAGCAGCTCTCAATACTGGAACGAAACTGTGCACGAGTCAAATTACCAGCAAAAATCACTGGCACATTACCATTAAAGTCTCAAGAATCATTTCATTCAACTCAAGAGTGTGTGAATAGCAACAGAGGCTCGGCTTTGATATCAAGCATGTCTAGACACGGGCCAAACTCATTTAGCGAGCAGCACACCGCAGGCAGAGCTCTTTGTTTGCGTGCAACATCCAGATGCAGCTCTTTGCAGTTCTGTCAAATCTCTCTTTTACTCAAAGGCTGGGCTTGATTTCTTACTAAATTCAGGTTCTGTTTAAGGCCTCAAGATTGAACGAGAAGTTCATGACCTCAGACAGTACTTCCCATGAGTCTCTGCAACACAACACTGAATAAAAAAACAACATCACAAGCTTTACCTTCATAGGAGGGTGTGCGATTCAAGAGGTGGAGGTGAAAAGGAGGTTTTGAGTGTGAACGAGACTGGAAAACACAACCAGGAAAAGAGGAAATGAAAGGAGAAGGCAGGAAATTAGCAGAGACAGGTAAGAGCTGAGACTGTGAGAGATGCCAAAACTGATAGACGGACTGCTACGGAAAATTTCTTTCTGGAGCTGCATGTTTTAATTGAAATGAAAGTAAAATAATTTTAGATCTTATACATGTACAAACCATCTTTCCTAAACTTGTAATAAAAAGCGCTTGGAAATCTATTGTCAACAAAAGAGAAATTTTTCTGCCAAAACAAAAGCTTGATGTTTTAACGTTTAAAAATTATTACAGTTTTACATTTTAATATTTTTAATTTAGTGGTAGTATTAGTAGTAGTAATATAAATTGGATTAGATTTTTCCCTGTTTTCTATTTTATAGTAAAATAAAATAGCATAATAGCCATATTTCTTGATGTTTTCATATTTATATTTAGTAGCGATAATAATAAAATAATCCATTTTTGTTTATTGCATAATTTGCTTATATTTTGCAATAAAATGTCTTATGCTGTTTAATATTTGTATTTAGCATTAATGAAAGTATTAAATAATAATAAATGGTTTGCTTATTATATTTGCATTGCATTATTATATTTTTCTTTAAAATATTTATTTTGCAGTAAAATATTACAATAATAATTTAAAATGTTTAATGTTGTTTAATATTTGTATTTAGTATTATTAATAATAAAAATACTAAAACAATAGATTGTTTATTGCCTTAACATTTATACTTAGAAATAATAAAATAATAAATTACAATATAATTTTTTTTTTCTTCAAAATATTTATTTTGCAGTAAAATATTACAATAGTAATATATACGTTTAATGTATGTATTTAACAGTAGTAATAATAAAATAGTAAAACTATTAATAAATTGTTTATTGCTTTTATTTTTTTCTTAAACACATTATTCAGTGAAATTACAATAGCAATATTTCTTTTGTTTAACATTTATTCTTAGCAATAATAAAATAATAAATTACAATATTATATTTTTCTTAAAAATATTTTGCAGTAAAATATTACAATAGTAATATATCTGTTGTTTTAAATTGTTAGCAGTACTAGTAATAAAATACTAAAAAAAATAATAAATTGTTTATTGCTTTTATATTTTTCTTAAAAACGCTATACAGTGAAATATTACAATAACAATATTTATGTTGTTTAACATTTATACTTAGCAATAACAAAATAATAATAATTTATGATATTATATTTTTCTTAAAAATATTTATTTTGCAGTGATATATGTTGTACAATATATATTTAGCATTAGTAGTAATAAAAATACAAAAAATTGTTTATTGTTTTTATTGTATTTTTCTTCATTATTTATTATACAGTGAAATATTACAATAGGGACATTAAGTTTAGCATTTGTACTTAGAAAGAATAAAATAATAATTACAATATTTATTTACTAAAAATATTTGTTTTGCAGAAAAATATTACAATATTAATTTGTTTTGTTTAATAAATGTATTAGCAGTAGTAATACAAATACTAATAATAAATTGTTTATTGCCTTTATTACATTTTTCTTAAAAATATATACTTTGCAGTAGTAATAAACATAATAAAATAGTAATAATACATAAATATTTACAATTAAATTACAATAATAATATTTGTATTTAATAATAATAATAATAATAATAATAATAACAGTAGTAGTAAAAAGTAGTAATAAGTTATTGTTGTTGTACTTTATACATATATGGTCACGTCCAGATGTCAGTAAACGTTATTTTTTTTCAGCATGGATTTGGCTTAAAAGCACGAGTGATTAAGCCTATATAAGTGTGCAGCGATGTAAAGATCATCTGTTAAAATGAACCATCCATTCATCATATTATCATGCAAAACTAAGAATTTGAATAATTGTAATAGGAAGATCATGTGTGGTTTGCTAAATCAGAGAAAGATATAGGTGCGTGTGGATGGCAGGCGGATTACACTATTGCCTGATTTTGCTTTATTTCATCGTCAAAAGTAAGATTTTGCTTTCTTTTGTCATCAAAAGTATTCTGAAACAAGTCACAACTGAGCCGCTGTGCATCTCCATTTAAACACAGCGTTGTTTAGTTTATGAATGAACGTGCGTTTTTAAACGAATCTAGTGAAATGATTCAATTTTCCATTCATCAAGAGAGTCACTTGCTTTATTCAGGAATTAATCAGCTGTTCGAACGAATCAAATGAATGATATGATTCAGTAATTAAATCAGTGTCTTGCCGCCATCTGCTGGCAGGTCCTCTCAGTTATATAAAATTTTTAATACAGAAATATTAAATTTAAAACATTAATCTTAACATTAATCTCAGCTCTTAAACTTTAAGGTAAATGATTGACAGTTTTTATATTATCTGTTTTATACATTTAATACTTGGTCAGTTAGATTTTTTTGGTTAACTTTGGTTAAATCTTTTATAATCAAGATCCGAAAGATGGTTCATTGTGTTCATTGTTCATGATGTTAAGTTTAGAAATGATGCATGCATCCACTTATTATTAGTGTGACATTTTAGCATGCAAATAAAGGGGAGAACTTCAAGATATCGGCAGCACATATAGGCCATCGGCTGACCCTGACCTCTAAACATCGGCATCGGTTATAGAAAAACTCATATCGGTCGATCTCTACTACTAATGACTATGTAAATGTCAAATACATGAAGATCCTGATCCAGCTGTACGCGCTGTGCCGTTCCTGACGAAACATTGCTGAATAAAGCCACCATTTATTAGAAGCAAACCAAAAACCTTCAAGTGCAATTGCTGCAAGGATCCTCTCTTTGATGGGGATCATAATAACTGCACCTGTAGCGCTCGCATCAAAAACAAGACGGTCCCAGATCGACTTAATACATTCCAGCTGTTCCCTCGCCCATCTACAGGCTTCAATCTGTTTAGTAAACGAGAATAAGCTAGCTAGACATCGGCCTAATTTGAGGTTATGACTGGGTCCTGCTTGCTCGCCGTCTTTGATCGTGGTTTATGGGATCAGGTGGGCTTTGATCTTCACTGGGCATCTTCAGCGGCTCTACGGGTTCCTCACGCAGCCTGGACCAGGATATACACCAAGAGACTCCGGATGCGTCAACCTCTTATTCATGCTGTTCTGACCTCAAAACAAGCTAAAAACCTCTTAAAGGGACAGTTCAGCCAATAATGAAAACGTGCCATTAATCAACCATGACTTTTTCTCTTGAGTAGAACAGTAAGGACGATTCTTAATGATTCATAACATGTCAAGTCAACAAGTCAATGGCTACCAGTTTTTGAGAATTAAAAAATAACATCAAGGAAAACACTATTTATACCAGTGGCTCCTGATGATATATCAAGGTCTTATGAAGCAAAATGAAGGATCATTATCTTATTTTTGCACAGAGATTGGTAGCTATATTACTAAAATCTGTTGATTTTTAGCAATCTTTGTTGCATTATGTGCCAATGGTGACCATTCACAAAATGGCACTTTTCAGGTTTTTCTCCAAAGTTTGCATGCCTGTAACTCAAGCAGTATTAAAGATATTTGAATGCCCTTTTAGATATTGGGTCTTAACAAACTTTCCTTTTGGCATCTTTATTTTTAATGCCCTATGAGATTCGATTCCAGAGATATTGGAGCTTCAATATGGCTCCAGGAGTAAATCGTTAAAATTTACACATTGTCAGTGATCAAAAACCAAATGTGGGTCAGTTTAAAAAAAATACAATACTTCTTTTATTTCAAAGAGTAATGTCTGAGGAGCACATAAAGTGAATAAATTAGTCTTCATTAGCTCATCTTTGTACATTAACAACAAAAAAACATAAAAACAATTGCCTGAGGCTCTGGATTACAGGTAATAATGTGGTAAATAATGAACCATTCCTTGCACAGACCAATCATTTTGCTCCATAAGACCTCAAAATATCACCAGGAGCAACGGGTATTAATTGTTACTTGTTTATGCCTTTTGGACTCTCAAAGTGCCGGCAGCCATTGACTTACATGTTATGAATTACCAGGACCATGGTTTCAGCTAAAAATCTTCTACTTCTACTGAAGAAAAAAAACTCAACCAGAGGTCCCCTGCTCAAATTTTTGATTTTGCTAATATTTATTCTGAAGACAGACAGACATGTCTAGTGATAAAAGCCAAAATATTAAATATGATGGATGAATAATTACGGAGTAATCCACTATTTTGTAGAGGGAGGTCAAAATGGCAATTTTCACCTTAGATTCAGAGTCAAGTTACAGGGGGTTAAAAATTACTTTGGAAAGATGGCAGCATTATAATGTTATTTTTACACAGAGATTGGTAGTTCTATTAGTAAAATCTGTTGACTTTAGCAATCTTTGTTGCATTGTGTGCCAATGGCGACCATTCAAAAATGGGGAAACAGCGCTTCTCTCACGTTTTTCTCCAAAGTTTGTATGCCTGTATCTCAAGCACTATTAAAGATATTTAAATGCCCTTTTAGATATTGGGTCTTAACAAACTTTCCTTTTGGCATCTTTATTTTTAATGCCCTATGAGATTCTGTTCCAGAGATATTAGAACTTCAATACGGCTCCAGGAGTTAATCGTTAAAATGTACACATTTTCAGTGGTCAAAAACCAAATGTGGATCAGTATAAAAAATACGATGCTTCTTTTATTTAAAAAAAAGAATGTCTGAGGAGCAAATAAAGCGAATAAATTAGTCTTCATTAGCTCATCTTTGTACATTAACAACGAAAAAACAAAAAAAATTGCCTGAGGCTCTGGATTACAGGTAATATTGTGGTAAATAATTAACCATTTCTTGCACAGACCAATCATTTTGCTTCATAAGACCTTTTTGACTCTCAAAGTGCCGGCAGCCATTGACTTGCATTTTATGAGTCACCAAGGACCACGGTTTCAACTAAAAATCTTCTTTACTGTTCCTTTAAAAAACATCTTGGATGGCCTGAGACTGAGTAAATTAACAGCATTTTTTTTTATTATGGGTGAACCATTCCTTTAACATTGTACAGAACCTGACAGGACTTCTTAAAACTTGTCGTAATAGCTTGTGACTGAATCCAAAAGCACACCCAAAACTTAAGATTTTTATACACGCATTGAATAAAATAGCTTATGGCAGCATTTAGCTTAAAAAAACATCCTTTGGCCAGTGCTAAAATGCAATTGAGCTGCCAAAAGTAATGCTGAAGTAAGTGGACTGGCGTTGTGGAAGATGACGAGCACCGAAGGGGTTTGGAAAGCAAGCGGTTCCGCTCGACCGCGTGTGTTTTTAGTTCGAAGCTAAAGCGAGCCAGTCGGGGATTAAACGCTTGTAGTGTTTGCGTATCAATCTTTCCAGGACTGTGACACATTCAGAAAACAAATGACAGCATTTATTACGCATTTAAGCGAAAGTCAACTTCCAAAAACACCAAAAGGAAATGTGCAGCCTAGGGCTGGACCCAAAAAAAAAAAAAAAATCTAATACTTACAATAATATATTCATGATGGTTCTGCTACACTTTCAGCAAGTGTATTAAATTAAAAAAATCCATCATTGCTTTGGAACTCGTGAGTATAAAAGCAAAGACAGATGTTTTAATAGCTTCTTTGATATAAACAACATTAGCAAAAATGGTTTTAGAGTTTGATTCAATTCTGGGAATCCCTTCAGTCTGGCCAATTCAATCAACCAATTCTAAGTTTTAATAACTCTTTTGTCATATCGGTCAAAAATCTTCCCAGAAGTTTTTTTTTTTTTTTTTTGGTAAGTATTAAAATGCCAAACACTAAAAGTACTAATAAAAATATGTTAATCGCACTTTTGTCCTATAACTTGAAAATGTTTAAAAAAAGCACTAAAAGTAAAACATAGTTTGTTTATTTAGCTAAAGTAATATCTATAATAATATCTTTAAAAAAATCCTTCCTTGGGTTAATTTAGACCTTGAAAAAACTGAGTTAAAATAATTTATATAATGAAATATTATAATAAATATTTCTATATTATTTTTTTGTTCTAATGCTCAGAAGTTTCAAGCACTAAAAAATTTTAACAGCTAAATATTTTGCTATTTATATCTATAATGACAGTTATATGTAATAGTAATATATATATGCTATTTATGTAATATATATATATATATATATATATATATATATATGCTTCCTCGTTAATTTAGACCTTGAAAAACTGAGTTTAAATAAAATTTTATAATAAAATATTATAATAAATATTTAAATATTTTTATTATATTATAATTCTCATGGAAGTTTCAAGCACAAAAAGTTTTTAAAATACTAAATATTTAGGTGTTTTGCATATTTAGTTGTAAGCTAAATAAAAAGTTATGATTTAAACAGTTCGATTTATTTAGCTAAATAAGTAATATCTATAATACATTTATTTTTAAATGCTTCCTTGTGTTAATTTAACCTTGAACAAACTGAGTTAAAATAAAAACATTTTATATAATAAAACATTATATTATAATATATATTTATATTTTTTTTATTATAATGCTCACAAGTTTCAAGCACTAAAAAGAATTGCTAAATATTCAGCCATTTATAATATCTATAATGACATTTAAAAAATATAAATATGCTTCCTTGTGTTTAAATAGAATTTTATAATAAAACAATATATAAATATTTATTATAATATTTTATTATTATACAATTTTATTTAAACACAAGGAAGCATATTTATATTTTTTTAATGTAATACAATTTTATAATAATATTATATTATATTATATTATATTATATTATATTATATTATATTATAAGAAATATTGATATATTGTTTATATTTAACCTTTTTTGAAACCTTTAAAAAAAACTTAAAGATTTACCAAAGTGCCAAAAAACAAACCAAAATAAAAATAAAATAAGACGACGACAAAGCAGAAGTCGAATAGAAGAAATCAAAAATTGAAGAAATCATAGAAATAGAAGCAGAAGTGAAAAAAAGAGAATAATAATATTATTATTTGCCCGTTCTTGTATGCATTTAGTTATTTAGCTAAATAAACAGTTATGTTTAAACAGTAATATACTTACAGATTTTTATTTTATTTATCTATCCAAATAAATAATATTTATAATAACATTTAAATAAAAATTAAATATGCTTCCTTGAGTTAATTTAGTAATATTCCTGTAAAGCATCTGCTTGCTTAAACTGAAATGGAGATGTCAGACTGAGGGATTTCAAGTTCAGAAGATTGAGAGACACAAACTAAACAGTTGTTGTTCCTAATAACGCATAAAGCCTTCTCAAAATGACACCCTGAAATTGAGAACACAAAGATCATTTTCAGGCTCGTTGGCTGGTCGGGGCTTGCAGCTGTCTCACACACACACACACACACAGCTCAGAAATGTTTCGTGAATATCCTCCAAGCCTGTCCTGCAACAAAGAACTGGAAGCTTCATGTGATTCTTTAAACACCGAGACAAATTTATCAACGTTTGGGGTTTGACATTGATCAAACATCATCCTGAAAAGGAGCTGAACGAACTGACTGAAGCATCTGTTGACTTACGCAGACACGACAAGACAAATTTCCAGCGTTAAGCATCATTTCAAGCATCGTTTCTATCCTAAGTGAAAGTCAATCACTTTAAAATCAGAATGCATTTGATGTTTAATTAACAGCTGAGAGGTGCAGAAACTACAATGACCAACAAAATGTCATTTGCACATCTGAAATCCCATTGGGTTTTGGCTTTAGTGTGTTGCACCTGGTTAGGGCAGGGTGGGAGACGCAAAAGAAAGGTTTTGGTCAGGTAAATGAAGCGTGTCGGGAAGGGTTCAACATGTGACGTGACCCCAGATGGCTACATGTCAGCTCCCTCTTTTTCAGTCAACAAAAGCCATTTATCATTCCTCAGGAGGAAGATCGGCTGCCGTTCGTCTCGGCTGCATCATTTCTGAATCTTTATGTAACTTTTGCTCTCTGAAACTGATTCGCAGTTATGCCATGAAGTCAGAAATAGCAATACTAGTAGTGATAGACACATTTATATGACACAGACTGATTGATAATCATTATTTGATGGTAGACAGCAAATCAAATCGATTTCTTTAAAAAGAAAAAAAGTCTCTTAAGCTCATTAAAATTGTCATTTATTTGCTCAAAAATACAGAAAAAAAGAGGAATATTATGAAATATTATTGCAATTCAAAATAACATTTTCTTTTTTTTAATATACTTTAAAATATAATTTATTTCTGTGATGCAATGCTGAATTTTCTCTGCTCAAAAATACAGAAAAAAGAGGATTATGAAATATTATTGCAATTCAAAATAACATTTTCTTATTTTAATATACTTTAAAATATAATTTATTTCTGTGATGCAAAGCTGAATTTTCTCTGCTCAATACAGAAAAAAGAGGAATATTATGAAATATTATTGCAATTAAAAATAATATTTTCTTATTTTAATATACTTTAAAATATAATTTATTTCTGTGATGCAAAGCTGAATTTTCTCTGCTTAAAAATACAGAAAAAAGAGGAATATTATGAAATATTATTGCAATTCAAAATAATATTTTCTTATTTTAATATACTTTAAAATATAATTTATTTCTGTGATGCAAAGCTGAATTTTCTCTGCTCAAACATACAGAAAAAAGAGGATTATGAAATATTATTGCAATTCAAAATAACATTTTCTTATTTTAATATACTTTAAAATATAATTTATTTCTGTGATGCAAAGCTGAATTTCTCTGCTCAAACATACAGAAAAAAGAGGATTATGAAATATTATTGCAATTCAAAATAACATTTTCTTATTTTAATATACTTTAAAATATAATTTATTTCTGTGATGCAAAGCTGAATTTTCTCTGCTTAAAAATACAGAAAAAAGAGGAATATTATGAAATATTATTGCAATTCAAAATAACATTTTCTTATTTTAATATACTTTAAAATATAATTTATTTCTGTGATGCAAAGCTGAATTTCTCTGCTCAAACATACAGAAAAAAGGGGATTATGAAATATTATTGCAATTCAAAATAACATTTTCTTATTTTAATATACTTTAAAATATAATTTATTTCTGTGATGCAAAGCTGAATTTCTCTGCTCAAACATACAGAAAAAAGAGGATTATGAAATATTATTGCAATTCAAAATAACATTTTCTTATTTTAATATACTTTAAAATATAATTTATTTCTGTGATGCAAAGATGAATTTTCTCTGCTTAAAAATACAGAAAAAAGAGGAATATTATGAAATATTATTGCAATTCAAAATAATATTTTCTTATTTTAATATACTTTAAAATATAATTTATTTCTGTGATGCAAAGCTGAATTTTCTCTGCTCAAACATACAGAAAAAAAGAGGATTATGAAATATTATTGCAATTCAAAATAACATTTTCTTATTTTAATATACTTTAAAATATAATTTATTTCTGTGATGCAAAGCTGAATTTTCATCTGCCATTACTCCAGTCTTCAGTGTCACAAGATCTTTAAAATCTTTAAAAAATACTTTTTGTATTCAACTTTGATTTAATTTTATTTCAGTTTAAAGGAACCGTATGTAAGAAATTTATGTCAGTTAATCATAAAATGGCCCTGACATGTCACTAGACATTAAGAAATCATGTTCATTTCAAATACTTATATCACTGACAACAGTGGTCTGGTCAGGATATTGTCATTTAAAAGTGAGAGTTGCAGCCCTCAACTGATGTTATTGTTGTCATTTTGTGTTTTGGTCTGAGGCTCCACCCTCCAGCTATCTACCAATCACGAAGTCAGTAGAGTTTCGTGATCCGGGTTGCCAGCTCTGTTACAGCTGCAGCTATACGAACGTGTCGGATAAAACATGTATAACGTTACAAACCTAAAAGACCTCGTTATGAATCCGTAATACGTCGTGACAAAGTCCGAAATAAAACAAGGATTGGTATAGGAGATGCCTTTGAAAGATGGAGACGGCTGAAAACGGAGAAGAATTTGAAGATTGACGCCAATGTTGCTGATTTTCTCCTGGACAAGTAAGATTCATCTATGTTTGGCTAACTTTGCTTCCGTACACAGTGGATTTTCCACGGTCGGCAGTACTAAATGCGTTCATAAAAAGCTTTATATCGCACCACTAGCAGGGTATGAAAACAATCTATGTTCCGACTGAACTGTGGTATTACAGTACATCTTTACGAAATATTTGGCTAATCGCCAACTGTAAATTTTTGCGATACATAATTACTTCGCAAAACATCTCTTGTGAAGCATAAACATAATTAACAGAAGAAAAACAAATTACTGTGTAGGACTCGTCACTTGAAGCTCCTTGTAGCAGCCTACTCCTGCAGCTTAGCTGGCAACCTCGAGTCAGGGGGGATGGGGAGGGGATACACCGTTCTACAGTATTTTGAAAGTGATTGCAGTACCAGTTTTGGCCACAATCCTACATACGGTTCCTTTAAGCTAAATTAGTGCTTATTTTATTTAGCTAGTAGGCAAAGTAATGTTTCTTTAAATATAAAGGAATTAATATTTTTATTCAGTAAGGATGCATTAAATTGATCAACAATTATAGTAAAGATATTTATACATAATATAATAATAATAATAATTGTAATAAAATAAAAAATGTAAAAATTTGATTTCATTTTATTTTTTAGTTTTAGTTAAATTAGTTAATTATTTTTTTTAAAGAAATTAATATTTTTATTCATCAAGGATTGATTAAAAGTGACATTAAAGACATTTAGAATTTATAATTTTTTTTAATTTTATTTCAAATAAATGCTGTTCTTTTGTACTTTTCGTTCATCAAAGAATCCTAAAAAATAAAATGCATCACAGTTTCCACAAAAATACTGGGCAGCACAACTGTTTTCAATTATTCAGAAATGTTTCTTGAGCAGCAAATCAGCAATTTAGAATGATTTCTGAAGGATCATGTGACACTGGAGACTGGAGTAACGATGCTGAAAATTCAACTTTGATCACAAAAATAAATTACATTTTAACACATATTTAAATAGAAAAAACAGCTATTTTAAACTGCAAAAATATTTCATTTTTTTCCCAACATTTTTAACCTTTTTACTTGCTTGGAGTGCTTCAATATAGAGATGAATTATGCTTGAAATGTATACTATGCTTTCGCCCATGCATACATTGTGATGTTATGAGTGTTGCCGTAAAAACAAATGCCTGTCTGAGAGCATGAACACCAGCAAACAACACTTCATACATACAATGTAGTTTCAATGCAACAAAACGCAGAAGCTCACCTCAGTGTGGCCATATTAGGCTGGTTCTGGAGATGCTCTGGCCAGTGATGCTGCATGCAGAAACAGCGCACACCCTGAACGCAGCAAGACCCCATGTGAAGCGCTGCGGACGACACGGTGCTCTGGAAGAGGGCGCAATCCTGCGGGTTCCCGTTGCAGCAGACGGGCTGCCGGGGCGAGCAGTAAACGCAGCAGGGTGGCGGCAGCACATTGGGCAGCAGCACAGCCAACCTCTGAGAGTCTGTGACATGCGACGAGGAAGAGGAAGAGGAGGCAGAGCCTGGAGTAGATGGACGAACGGTCCCGTTGGTTTTGAGCCCTCCGTTCTGACGCGACCGCATCGGCTGGGTCTGTTCGTTGGGCTGCGTGGATGCAGACACTTCCTGCTCGTCCTCCGGCTCTTCAATGGTGTTTGCTGTGGGGTAACCGGCGCCTGTTGAGGATCCGCCATTGCTGGTGGTGAAGCCCTCGCTCAGGGCCATGATCCTTCCTGTCCGCGGACCACACGCTGATCGGGACCTTACTCTGCAAATAAACACACAGTCACGGTTATTTGTGCACAGTGATCCAAATGAATCGGTTTACAATAACGGTCACCAATAACTAACTAACTAGGGATGCAATGAATGTTCGGCAACCGAAATTATTCAGCCGAAAATAGCAAAAAAAAAAAGCTCTTTCGGTGTTCGGATGAATAAGCAAAAAGGCCAAATAAATTATACCGAACAATGACGTGACACGATCAAACAGAGGCGTGCACTAGGTAGGGATGCACCAGTTGACCGGCCATAAATCGAAACCGGACGGTTTTTGCATTTAACACGCGATTCGTTTTTATCCCGGCCGTTTTTTTTCCGGAAGTGTGTAAGCGGGCCGCGGCATTCGATTCATTCAGAAACATGTCACTTGTGTGGAGGTTTTTTCGAAATCTGTGAGCAGGACGTGAAGATTGCAAACTGCAATGTCTGCAAAGGACAGCCGCTTTCCTGTGCTCGCTGAAGTTGCGCGAGCGTACCTGTCCTCGCCCTGCACAAGCACGGACAGCGAACGTTTGTTCAGCTCAGCTTCTCACGTGACAGATGAAAAAAGAAACAGACTCACGGTTGCGTTAACCGAAAATTGTCCGTCATTGACGGATTTTTTTAATCAGTGACGGAAAAATCTGAAGGCTGTCCGTCATTTTGACAGATTACACTGCGGGTGATCTGTTGTAAATTAAAACTGTAATTCCCACACCTGTCCAGTTGGTGGCGAGCGCGCTCCAATGTGGCAGCAGAGCACTGGATACAGAACAAAAACTAAACTGTCACGAGGAATCTTTTGATACGCGCATGCGAGCACCCAGTATAAACTACAGCGGTCTCACGCCACATTAAAGAGCACCAAAACGGTATTTATTGCTTGAATTTCCTGATGAAATAGACAGAATTTGAAATCTGAGACTTTTTCATATTGAAAGTAAGAAAGCACAGAGCTTAATTGCTTATTGTGATTCATTAGTTATGCACACTACTGTTAATTCCTGAACTGAAAACAGCAAGATCCACTGAGATTCTTCTGTTCTCTTCATAAATAAGTGCATAAACCTATACAGTATGCTCGCCCTGTAGGTTCATGGTTAATGAAAATGTGAACAAAAATAAAAGCAATTAAATGTGTTATTATAATTAAAATATGAAAATTAAAATGACGGGTAATAAAAGATTATGACAGAATTTTTACGACCCTGTCCGTCAAAATGACAGACAATGTGGAAGTCTAACGCAACCTCTGGACTCACTTGAGACAAAGCTGAGATGCTTCTTTTTGTAAAAAAAAACAAAACAAAACAAGAATTACTTTACTTTTGAAAAGCCAAAAATAAAAGTCTGTTCTGTTAAGAATGATTATTATTATTTTGCTTTAAATTGCCTGTTGGCTTACTGTTTTACTTTACTAAAAGCATGTTTTACTTATTAAAGGGGCTATATGTAACTTTTCCCCCAAAATAAACGTAACAATAGCCTTTTTATTTGACCATTTATGACTCAAACATCTCCTGATGAGCATACTGACACCTTGTCAGCTCACAGTGGGTGCACCTATAAGCCTGTATCCTATTTTTCCTATTTTCTGTCGGGTCGGATTTTTCGCGCGTTGACTGTTCTTTCTTTTGTAAACATAATGTTGACTTCTTAGCAGCGGAGCGTGCGATGCAAAGCGAGCAGAAAGGAAGAGCAGTTCCGTTTTTTGGCCACAGGTGCCAGTCGCGAGGTCAAATTTCAGAAAGTTACATATAGCCCCTTTAAAATGTATTTAATTTAATTTTTTTTATTTATTTAATTTCAGATGTCAGATGGTATTGATTCAATAGCCAATTTACTTGCATAACTTTTTGTTTTTGAAAAAAATCAGAAATCGGTATCGGAATCAGCCAGCTTGCTTGTAAAAAAAAAATCGGTATCGGAACCGGCCATGAAAAATCATGATCGGTGCATCCCTAGCACTGGGGCTGCTCGATTTTGGCAAAAATCATAATCACGATTATTTTGGTCAATATTGTAATCACGATTATTTAACACAATTATGACGTTTTATTAGTGATTAATTTAAAGATAGCAATACAGCAGAAAAAAAAAGATACAATTTTTTTTTAAGTGCTTTAAAAAAAATACTGAATACTTTTATGCAAGTCTACAGTAGTCAACTTTAGACTGGTATAAAAGTTATTTGAACTTCGCCATGTTCAAATAAAACAGTTGCCATGCCAACTTGGTGTAAACAAAAGCTTAGAAATGCTTGACCCGCCCCTGGGGTCTTCTGATTGGTCCACTGTTTTGGAACTGACATTGATGTGTGGCACTTCTTAAAAAATGCGTTGCTTGTGTACAAGATGCTACAAAAGAAGCAAGTGCGACAGTCATACATGTCCGTCTAGCACATTTACATAGAAAAACAATGGAAACAATATTTTTTTTTTATTTTTGGGATGGAAAAAAACACTGTGTGAGAACGGCCCCTTAACATTTTACTATTTTAAATGTTTCAACTTCTTTTTTTCTTGTGAGTTTTAGTAAATTGGTTGTGTTTTTCCCTTTTTATTATTTATTTGTTTAAAGTCATTTTATTTCAGTTAGCCAAAATAAAATAGTTAATTTCATTATTTCAGTTAAAGTTTATTTTTTATGGTTTTAGATTTTGTTGATAAATGTAACAATTCAGGTTCTGACTCTAATTAAAAGAAGATTCCGTTGTTATTAACTCATCAACATTCCAGGTTGAATCATTTCAAATTCAAAATTAATTCAAGTTTCAAACCAACGCTTTATTAGTTTAAGACTGATTCAATAAAAAGAACTGACTCATAAGAGTCATTTGTTCTCAATTCTTTTTGATAGCCTTCGTTTTTTTCCCCTCCATAGAGGTTTTTTAAATTCCTTGTTAAAATGTTTTAATCCATGTACCTGACAAACTCCATGAAGAACTACAACTTTACAAACTTTGATTTAAAGCAAAACGGCAGAATAGGAATCGGAAATTAATATAATAATTAAAATATTAAATTATAGTATTAAGGTAATATACACTACCAGTCAAAAGATTAATATTTTTTTAAGTCTCTTCTGCTCACCAAGCCTGCATTAATTTGATCCAAAGTACAGCAAAAACAGTAAAATATTTTTATTATTTAACTGTTTTCTATTGAATATATTTTAATTTAAAATATAATTTATTCCTATGATTTCAAAGCTGAATTTTTAGCATCATTACTCCAGTCGCCAGTAATATTCTGTTTGGATCTTAGTAAAAAACATTATTATTTTTTAATTTATTTAATGAATAAAAAGTTCAGAAGAACAGCATTTATCTGAAATAGAATTTTTTAATAACACTATAAATATCACTTCTGATCAATTTAAAGCATCCATGCAAAATAATAGTAATTTCTGTAATTTCTTTCACCCCCTAAATATAATAAATAAATGATGATCTTTAGATCTTTCTACTCAAAGAATCCTGAATTTTTTTTATATTAATAATAATAAATGTTTCTTAAACAGCAAATCAGCATATTAGAATGATTTCTAAAGTATAATGTGACACTGAAGACTAGAGTAAAGATGCTGAAAATGTAGCTTTGATCACAGAAATAAATTACATTTTAAAAATATATTCAAATATAAAGCAGTTCTTTTAAATAGTAAAAATATTACAGCTTTTGTTGCGTTTTAGATCAAATAAATGCAGGCTTGGTGAGCAGAAGAGACTTTAAAAAACATTAAAATCTTACAGTTCAAAAACTTTTGACTAATAGTGTATTTGACACAAAAAAAAATATCTTATATCTTTATCATCACTTCTGATCAATTTAAAACATCCATGCAAAATAGTAATTTCTATAATTTCTTTCACCCCTAAATATAATAAATAAATGATGATCTTTAGATCTTTCTACTCAAAGAATCCTGAAAAAAAATTTTTTAAATATTAATAATAATAATAAAAAAATGTTTCTTAAACAGCAAATCAGTATATTAGAATGATTTCTAAAGTATAATGTGACACTGAAGACTAGAGTAAAGATGCTGAAAATGTAGCTTTGATCACAGAAAAAAAATATTTTTTTAAAAATATATTCAAATATAAAGCAGTTCTTTTAAATAGTAAAAATATTACAGCTTTTGTTGCATTTTAGATCAAATAAATGCAGGCTTGGTGAGCAGAAGAGACTTTAAAAAACATTAAAATCTTACAGTTCAAAAACTTTTGACTAATAGTGTATTTGACACACACAAAAAAGTTATTTCTAAAATAATCTTCTCTAATGAGACAATGAACAGGGTTTATAGTTCCAGAACTGCTACTGTAAGTAAACCTCAAGGAAATCATTTTTTTTTTTCTCATTTTGTCATTCAACCACAGACTGAGAACCGGTTCTCGATTACTAACCCAAGCGGAATATAAGGAAGAATGGCTTTGTGAACAAAGCGAATTTCAAAGGCGCTGTCTGATTGAAAAGAACAGGTTCAAACACATTGGACAGACAGCAGAGTCGTCGACGTTTCATGGTATGCTTGAATTTCAGCCCCCATGGCCAGGAAATTGTTGCAGAGGAATGACATGGACCGCCTCTGCGATATTAAATGTTTCACTGGATGTTTTAAGGCGCACGCCATGCATATCGCAGTAAAATAAGATCCAACCGTATTACTCAGGTAAAACGCACATGCTCGCGACTCTGGAAGTTTGCCCAGACGCAAACACTGACGCCATGGTCAGCGCTTTCTGTGAAGTAAATCACCCACGTTCTTACGTGACAGGTGGAGACCTGCAAGACTCCAATGGAAACCGAAGATCACCTCCAACCGCACACCAAAGAACGACGTGCCCGGGATCATGAAAGATCTCGTTTGATACCGAGGTGAGCAGGTTTCCCCTCTGACTGTCCTGTAAACACCGCGTCCAAAATACCCAACAAATCCGGTTGTGTTCGCAGCTGAACCGCATCCATTTAAAAAGCAGGCAGATAGAGAGAGCTTTCTGAAAAGGGAAACCCAAGGGAGGGAAAACATGTGCAGCGCTATGAATGCTCAGTGTAATGCTGAACGCCTCGTGCATCCGTTCTGCGCTGGAGGAAGATGATAACAAGACGTTTAAACAATCAGAAATAGCCTTCAGGGAACAAATTTGCATTCTGTTGGGAAGATGGAAAAATTTAATCATTGGTTTTTGAGAAGCACTTTTACTGTAAATATATACAGTGGCCTCAAAGTATTTAGGGACTTAAGTCACACTTCTGATTGAAATATCAAATGAAGTGTCTGTATTTGCATGTCTAATCATGTTTAAAGTCTCTTTGCCTGGTGTTTTGTTGGTTTTTAGTGGATGTAATCAGTTCTCCTCAAGTTCACAGACGTCCTAGCAGAGGAAACACAGGTGCAATTCATCATTTTAACTATCAACATTTTCACACTAACGTATTACAAAGTCACACAATACTGTTTGTCTTCTTTTTTCAACACTACATGCATTATTTTAACATTTCAAACTGTATAAAACTTAAGAAATGTCTCTTGAGCAGCAAATCGGCATATTAGAATGATTTCTAAAGCATCATGTGACACTGAAGACTGGAGTAAAGATGCCGAAAATTCAGCTTTGATCACTAAAATAAATTTAATTTTAATATAGATTCACATAGAAAACAGCTATTTTAAACTATAATAATATTTCACATTTTTTACCATATGGTTGACTTTTGAAAACATTTCGAACAACTTTTGAATGGTAGCGTTTACAAATGATTAAAAATGACAAAACTGCACTCGAGTAAATGTTTAACTAATTTGTTATAGCCATTGTTGTCTGGAGTGCTTTAGTTCTTCGATATAGAGATGAATTATGCTTGAAATGTACCGTTTTGTCTTCGTTTTCAACACTATATGTATTATTTTAGCATTTCAACCTTTATAAAATTGCCAAGTGTTTTGCTTGTGTTGATAGTTTGCTATCTAATGCAATGACATTTATAATAGCTATATTTCAAACTGGACCCTGGACCCACAAAACCAGTCATAAGGGTCGTTTTTTTATTTAGATTTATACATCATATCAAAGCTAAATAAATAAGCTTTCCAATGATGAATATTTGGTTAGGATAGGACAATATTTGGCTGAGACACAACTATTTGAAATCTGGAATATGAGGGTGCAAAAAAAAAAAAATTAAATATTGAGGAAATCGCCTTTAAAGTTGTTCAAATGAAGCTTTTATATACTTACGGCAGGACATTTACAAAATATCTTCATGGAACATGACCTTTCCGTAATATCCTAATGATTTTTGGTGTATAT
>NC_133373.1:44200034-44229108 GCF_049309525.1 Garra rufa
GGTTTCAAATCAAAAGCTCAGTTCTATCAATGCCAATTATGGAATAATGTTTTTTAATGGTTAAATCTCTTAAGCCCACAAAGGCTGCATTCATTTGATTAAAGATTCTAAATTAGAATTTACAATAGCTTGAAGTCAAAAGTTGACATTCCTCTTTCAGAATCTGCCAAATGTTAATTGTTTGACCAAAATAAGAGGGATCATACAAAATGCATGTTATTTTTTATTTAGTACTGACCTGAATAAGATATTTCACATAAAAGACGTTTACATATAGTCCACAAGAGAAAATAATTTGTTGTTTATGAGTCCTTTGTTTGTCCTGAACAGTTAAACTGTCTGCAGTTCTTCAGAAAAATTCTTCAGGTGCCACAAATTCTTTGGTTTTCCAGCATTTTTGTGTTTTTGAACCCTTTCCAACAATGACTGTATTATTTTGAGATCCATCTTTTCACACTGAGGACAACTGAGAGACTCATATACAACTATTACAGAAGGTTCAAACACTCACTGATGCTCCAGAAGGAAAAACCATGCATTAAGAGCCGGGAGGTGAAAACTTTAGCAATTTGAAGATCAGGTAAATTTAACTTATTTTGTCTTCTAGCAAATATGTAAGTATCTTCTGTAGTTTCTGAAGGGCAGTACTAAATGAAAAAGAATATGATATTTAGACAAAATAAGAAAAATGTGCACATCTCCATTCTGTTCAAAAGTTTTCACCCCCGGCTCCTTCCTTCTGAAGTCCCTCAGTTGTCCTCAGTGTGAAAAGATGGATCTCAAAATCATACAGTCATTGTTGGAAAGGGTTCAAATACACAGAAATGCTGGAAAACCAAAGAATTTATGGGACCTGGAGAATTTTTCTGAAGAACAGCAGGCAGTTTGAGTGTTTAGGACAAACAAGGGACTCATGAACAACTATCACTAAACAAAAAAAAAAAAAAAAAAAAACACAAACACAGCCGTGGATCATTCGGGTAACAACACATTATTAAGAATCAAAGGGATGTAAACAATTGTAAAAATTCAACTATTATTTTCTCTTGTGGACTATATGTAAACATCTTCTATGTGAAATATCCCATTCAGTACTAAATAAACAATAACAGGCATTTTGTATGATACCTCTTATTTTGGTAAATAATTAACATTTGGCAGATTCTGAAAGGGGGGTGTAAACTTTTGACCTCAACCTGTTTGTGAATATCTGTTAAAAATGTCATTTATTCCTGTGATCAAATCTGAATTTCCAGCATCATTACTCCAGGCTTCAATGCCACATGATGCTTCAGAAATCATTTTAATATGCTGATTTGCTGCATGCAAACATTTTAATTATTATCAATGCTGAAAACAGTTTTGCTGGAAAATGTTACACATTTTATTTTTCAGGAATCTTTGATAAATGTGACCCTGGACCACAAAACCAGTCATAAGGTAAAATTTTACAAAATTGAGATATATATATATATCATATGAAAGCTCAATAAATAATCTTTCTATTGATATATGGTTTGTTAGGATAGGACAATATTTGGTCGAGATCTGGAATCTGAGGGTGCAAAAAAATCTAAATACTGAGAAAATCACCTTTAAAGTTGTCCAAATTAAGTTCTTAACAATGCATATTACTAATCAAAAAGTACATTTTGATATATTTATAGTAAGAATTTTACAAAAAATCTTCATGGAACATGATCTTTACTTAATTTCCTAATGAGTTTTGGCATAAAAGAAAAATCTATAATTTTGACCCATGCAATGTATTTTTGGCTATTGCTACAAATATACCCCAGCGACTTAAGACTGGTTTTGTGCTCCAGGGTCACAAATAGAAAGTTCAAAAGAACAGCATTTATTTGAAATAGAAATGTTTTGTAACATTAATTATGTCTTTACTGTCATGTTTGATCAATTTAAAGCATCCCTGCAGAATAAAAGTACTTCTTTTTAATGCTTTTATTCACTAAAGTAGTTCCTAAAAGGTCAAATTAGACCAAAAGGCTTCACATTTCTACTGATGCAAGTAGAAACGCACAATCTGGCATTAAGACCGATATCAGACAGTTAGAATAAAGTTGATTCCACACAGCAGAATTAAATCATAAATCCTTAACTGATGAAAACGTAACACAAACATTTGTGCAAGCCAACCACGAAAAAATTACAAGTACATTTGTGATAAATGACCACAAAAGCCGCAAAAATATCATAAGTGCTTAAATAAATTTCAGCTGTTGCTGCGCGGTTACACCCGCAAAGCGGCAGCCTGGTCTGCGTCTCGTTCCGCTTTCATGCCAACACAAACCAAATCACCTCACCCTGCATGATTTCACTCAACGGCCCCAGGAAAGATGGACGTGTGTGTGTGTGTGTGTGTGTGTGTGTGTGTGTGTGTGTGTGTGTGTGTTGGGTCTGATTTTAATGAACAGGCCCGTACTAACAGCACTCTGCTGGGGAAAGACTGCTGGCATCCTGCCTGTGTCATGTTTCCAATGAGCGTCGTGAACCAACAGCTGCTGGCCACATTAAAAATGTGAAAATCACACAACAACACAAAACAATCTGTTCATATTGCATTGGAAATGTGTGCGTTCATGCATTATGCATTATGCATTTATTCACCTCCAGATTAGCTAGTCGTACTAAAGCTTAACCTATATTTTGTGTCAGACCACCGGCTTTATGCACAATGGCACACATTTGCTTTGCATTCAGAGTTGCACTAGGATTCTGGACGCAGACCAGAAATGCTTTTCAGCTTCTTTTTTTTTTTAAGAGCAACACCAGTAAATTTTCCCCCAAAGGGCCACTTTCTGGCTTTTTCGCTGGCTTTTGTGCCAGATATGACGCTATAGGATTATGTTATCAATTATCTAAAGCCTACTGTATCATATTTGATATGCAAAGCCCTCTAAAATGATTAACATGATTACACAAACTTTGTCTACCACATGACTTCTGTCGTTTTTATCAAGCAACCTTTAGCTGCTTTACGTGTCTTTTTGATGTCAAATCTGTTATTTTAATAAAGTAAGCATAAGAATAATTTATGTTATACAGAATCAGCTTAGATTTAATTGATTATTGATAAATGGAATGTTTATTTGTTCATCTCTGATTATCATTGGACTGCATTGCATTATATGTTTTGATTTAATAAATATCATCTCACTGAGAGATATTTTTGGAGATATAGAGCGATGACTGATATTTATATCATTTTATGTAAGTATCCGCTATACTGTTATGAAGATTTCATTGATTTACATTACAATTATCAGAATTTCATCACTTTTCATTCATATATGTGACCCTGGACCACAAAACCAGTCATAAGGTTAAATTTTACAAAACTGAGATATATACATCATATGAAAGCTCAATAAATAAGCTTTCTATTGATGTATGGTTTGTTAGGATCGGACAATATTTGGCCGAGATACATCTATTTGAAAATCTGGAATCTGAGGGTGCAAAAAAATCTAAATACTGAGAAAAACACCTTTAAAAGTTGTCCAAATTAAGTTCTTAACAATGCATATTACTAATCAAAAATTACATTTTGATAGGTTTACAGTAGGAATTTTACAAAAAATCTTCATGGAACATGATCTTTACTTAATTTCCTAATGATTTTTGGCATAAAAGAAAAATCAATAATTTTGACCCATGCAATGTATTTTTGGCTATTGCTACAAATATACCCCAGCGACTTAAGACTGGTTTTGTGGTCCAGGGTCACATATATATCCGCATCTGCACCAAATTAAATATTTTTGCTCAGTTTGGGTCCTTAACCGTAAAAATAAAATTGAGACTTTTTTCCTTCATATTCTCACTATATCAGACTATACACTACCAGTCAAAAGTTTTTGAACTGTAAGCTTTTTAATGTTTTTTCTGCTCACCAAGCCTACATTTATAAAATACAGAAAAAGCAGTAATATTGTAAAATATTTTTAGTATTGAAAATAATTGCTTTTATTTGAATATATTTTAAAATGTAATTTATTTGGGTGATCAAAGCTGAATTTTCAGCATCATTACTCCAGTCTTCAGTGTCACATTAACCTTCATAAATCATTCTAATATGCTGATTTGCTGCTCAAGAAACATTTTTATTATTATTATCAATATTTAAAACAGTTGAGTACATCTTTAATGAATAGAAAGATCAAAAGATCAGCATTTATCTGAAATAAAAAGCTTTTGTAACATTTTATATTCATTATATACCATTCTAAAGCTTGGAGTTTGGGAAAATTTGGAAAAGAAATTATAGAAAGTAATGCTTTTATTTAGCAAGGATGCTTTAAATTGATCAAAAGTGATGATAAAGACATTTATAATGTTACAAAAGGTTTGCATTTCAGATAAATGCTGTTCTTCTGAGCTTTCTATTCATCAAAGAAACCTGAAAGAAAAAATATACTCAGCTGTTTTAAACATAATAATAATAATTGTTTTTGAACAGCAAATAAGCATATTAGAATGATTTCTGAAGGAAATGTGACACTGAAGACTGGAGTAATGATGCCAAAAATCCAGCTTTGATCACAGAAATAAATTACATTTTAAAATATATCCAAATAGAAAGCAGTTATTTTAAATAGTAAAAATATTTCAAAATTTTACAGTTTTTGCAGTACTTTAGATTAAATAAATGCAGGCTTGGTGAGCAGAAAAGACTTCATTAAAAAAAATAAAAAATCTTACTGTTCAAAAACTTTTGACTGGTAGTGTATGAGCAACAAAATCCTAAAGCATCAAATTTGATGCTCAACAACTTTTTAGATTTTGTCTATTGTCTATTTTTATTCCATAAGTCAGGCTTACAGGGTTAAATAACAGTGTATTCGTGATTCTATAGTGTTTTGTAATCCCCATCTTCTTGCTTCAAGTCACCTCGAAATATCTCCCTCAAAAAAAGTCCTTCTGGGAAAGCTAAAAAAAAACTGGGAACATAAAAACTAAAGGCTAAAATGCGATCAGCGCATATTTGTTATCTTCCAAATGCTTCCAAGCATGCTGACAACGCAAAAAACACAAGTACCAGTGGGCGGCTGGGTGGAAAATATAAACAGAACCTCTGCAAAACGTCCATGTCGGATGAGTCAAACTGATTTAAAGACGTTAAAAGTCTGTACAACATCAACTTTTTTAACGTTCCTGGTCTTATTGTGCACAGTGAATCATTGCACATTATGGAAGTAAAAAAGCTCCCAACCCTCCGGCCTTCCAAGATGTAGATGAGTTTGTTTCTTTATCAGATTTGGAGAAATGTAGCATTGCATCGCTTGCTCGCCAATGGAGTGAATGGGTGCCGTCAGAATGAGAGTCCAAACAGCTGATAAAAACATCACAATAATCCACAAGTAATCCACACCACTCCAGTCCATCAGTTAACATATTCAAAAGCTGTCTATGTACAACAGCCACATATTTGTTTAGAGCTGTTTTGGCTTGTAAACAGTGCTTGATCTGTGCAGATTTCTCTCTCAAAAGTGTTATTATGGATTATGAACTCGTATTTTAAATTGCAATAACATTTCACAATTTTCAATGAATTTTTGGTCAAATAAATGCAACCCCAAACTTTTCAGCAGTACTTTGTATTGTTAAAGTATTACATACAGATTAAAATAATTATTTTCTGTGTTAAAAAAAAACAATATGGGAAAAAAAAAAACTATTGTTTCTTAGATTGAAATAGAAAACCTAACACTTATGCAACTAAAACATTTATAATAGCTGCAAACTTTAATAAATAAATTACATTTTACAGTATATTACAATAGAGAAGAGTTTTTTTAAATTGCAAAAATATTTCACAATTTTTACAGTATTTTTGATCAAACAAATCTGGCCTTGGTGAGCAGAAAAGTAATTTTACCAACCTCAAACTATTCAACAATAGTGTGTTTAAAAAAATAAATGTGACCCTGGATCACAAAACCAGTCATAAGGGTGAATTTTGGGATTTGAGATTAATACTATATAATATGAAAATCTGAAAGCTAAATAAACAGCGTTCCATTGATGTATGGTTTGTTAGGATGGAACAATATTTGGTCGAGATACAACTATTTGAAAATCTAATATCTGCATGAGGGTGCAAAAAAATCTAAATATTGAGAAAATCGCCTTTAAAGTTGTCCAAAGAAGTTCTTAGCAATGCATTTTACTAATCAAAAATTCACTTTTGATATATTTACAGTAAGAAATTTACCAAATATCTTCATGGAACATGATCATTACTTAATATTCTAATGATTTTTGTCATTAAAAAAAAAATTGATAATTTTGCAATGTATTTCTGGCTGGTTTTGTGATCCAGGGTCACTATTGTAATTATTCAAACCAAACATTTGGTTCGTCAAACCATCCTGTTGCACCTATGTAGTAAATAAATTACTTTCATGCCTCGTATTTTGGTCAGAAGTGTTGGTTTGAAGTAGGGCTGTGCAATAAATCGCATGCGATTGTCATGCGTATCTCATCAGTAAAGCCGGTTCTGTGATTAGTAGTAAATCTCCATCACGTGCGTTCAGATGGCGCGGTATTTAAAACACTAAGCCGTAGATCACTGAAAAGCTATGCAATATCGCGTTCAAAATCGAATGCGATTCATCTGCGATTTTGAACGCGATATTGCGTAGCTTTTCAGTGATCTACGGCTCAGTGTTTTGAATACCGCGCCATCTGAACGCACGTGATGGAGATTTACTACTAATCACAGAACCGGCTTTACTGATGAGATACGCATGACAATCGCATGCGATTTATTGCACAGCCCTAGTTTGAAGTTAAAAACCTCTAAATGATGGATTTGTTTCTATCAAACATGCAGCTTTTGGCTTCACAAGATGGACTGGAGTGTTGTGGATTACTTGTGGATGTTTTTTTTCAGTTGTTTGGACTCTCATTCTGACGGCACCCATTCACTACATTGGATCCATTGGTGAGCAAGATGATGCAATGCTGCATTTCTCCAAATCTGATGAAGAGACTACTCCTTAAAATTCCAGCTAAATAACCATGCATTTTCCATTAGATTATAGTGATATTAATCTAAAATGTAATATTGACAATTGTCAAGTGTGCAAAACAGTCACATTTTTGCCGAGAACTGCATCTGAAACATTATCATCAGGGTACCAGCAGATACACCAAATGATGAATGTATGCTTTGACAAATGTGTCCTATAAATACAAACATGTGTGCACTCTTGTCCACACTAACAAATGTTTCTAGAACTGTATGTATGTCATTGTTTTAATATCTAAAACGACACAAGTCTGTTTTTCTGATGGGATTTGGATGTGAATAAATGTTTTTTGAGCAGCAAATTATTAGAATGATTTCTGAAGCATCATGTCAAATCCTCTACTATTTAACAACAAATAATGTGAGAAAAGTGATACTGTGACAGGAAAATGACAGCAATAGTGGCTCTGAAAAGAGAAATCCGGGCGCTTCTGTATGTTTAACCCTGAGTATTTTAAAAGAACAGATCGGGTGTCAGGATCTCACAGTGCTTACAGTGAAAAAATTGCGGTTAGAAACAATTTCAAGTGATAGCAAATTTCACAAACAAGTAACACTGAATTATATTAGAACTTCTAAAGCAGGAAGACTGAAATATCAACAAAAATCATATTGACAGTGTAAATCTACCACAAAAACAGTCTTAAGAAGCACAGGGATATATTTGTAGCAAGATATTTGTGCGGAGATATGGCCTCACATCCATTTTTGCGGGTTTTTCGTAGAATTTGTTTGTGCACTATTCGAGAACGGTTCAACTAATCAAATTGAATTCCATAACTTTTTGCCAGCATGGTCTGAAGATGATCTGAGCCAATTTTGGTGAAATTTTGTGATTTTGTCTGAAAATCAGACAAACCATGTAGGACGAGTTCGAAAATGTAGGTTTTTCAACAATTAAAAATAGAAAAAGAGTTTGGCACTAGAAAATTTGAGTTAGAGACTCCAAACTTGTTATGGTTAATGATGGGAATGTCCTCTATCGGTGTGCCAAATTATACAACTTTCCCGCAAGCGGTTCTATTGGCTGCCATAGACGCAATGGCGGAAGAAACAGAAGAAGAAGAAGAAAAAGAACGCCAACGGATACACTAGGTGCCAAAACCGTTGCGGAGATATGGCCTCACATCCATTTTTGCGTGCTTTCCGTAGAATTTGTTCACGCGATATTCGAGAACGGTTTGACTAATCAACTTGAATTTCATAACTTTTTGCCAGCATGGTCTGAAGATGATCTGAGCCAATTTTGGTGAAATTTGGTAATTTTGTCTGAAAATCAGACAAACCGTGTAGGACGAGTTCGAAAATGTAGGTTTTTCAACAATTAAAAATAGAAAAAGAATTTGGCGCTAGAGAGTTTGAGTTAGAGACTCCAAACTTGCTATGGTTAATGATGGGACTGTCCTCTATCAGTGTGCCAAATTTTACAACTTTCCCGCAAGCGGTTCTATGGGTTGCCATAGACGCAATGGAGTAGAAATGGAAGAAGAAGAAGAAAAAGAATGCCAACGGATACACTAGGTGCCAAAACCGTTGCAGAGATATGGCCTCACATCCATTTTTGCATGCTTTTCGTAGAATTCGTTCGTGTGCTATTTGAGAACGGTTCGACTTATCAACTTGAATTCCATAACTTTTTGCCAGCATGGTCTGAAGATGATCTGAGAAGTTTGAAAATGTGAGTTTTTCAAACAATTAAAAATAGAAAAAGAGTTTGGCGCTAGAGAGTTTGAGTTAGAGACTCCAAACATGCTATGGTTAATGATGGGACTGTCCTCTATCAGTGTGCCAAATTATACAACTTTCCCGCAAGCGGTTCTATGGGCTGCCATAGACGCAATGGTGGAAGAAACAGAAGAAGAAGAAAAAGAAGAAAAAGAACGCCAACGGATACACTAGGTGCCAAAACCGTTGCGGAGATATGGCCTCACATCCAGTTTTGTGTGCTTTCCGTAGAATTTGTTCGCGCAATATTCGAGAACGGTTCGACTAATCAAATTGAATTCCATAACTTTTTGCCAGCATGGTCTGAAGATGATCTAAACCAATTTTGGTGAAATTTGGTGATTTAGTCTGAAAATCAGACAAACCGTGTAGGACGAGTTCGAAAATGTAGGTTTTTCAACAATTAAAAATAGAAAAAGAATTTGGCGCTAGAGAGTTCGAGTTAGAGACTCCAAACTTGCTATGGTTAATGATGGGACTGTCCTCTATCAGTGTGCCAAATTATACAACTTTCCCGCAAGCGGTTCTATGGGTTGCCATAGACGCAATAGCGGAAGAAACGGAAGAAGAAGAAAAAGAATGCCAACAGATACACTAGGTGCCACCGCCCCTTTGGTGCTTGGCCCCTAAAAATTGACCATTATGACTGGTTTTGTGGTCCAGGGTCACATATGAGTTATATTATCTCTCTATATTCAGATGTGCATAACATCCACATAATAGACTCACTCTTTCTCTCCGTTTATATGAACAGACGAGGGTCGTTCCAAAACACTCACGAATCCAAGAGAGTGCAAATTTTTACAATAAATGGGGCGTGCGTAGCGCTTTTGGCAGCCAAATATTAATATCTAAGACCCTAAAACTGAGAAACACATAAGCTCTTGCCATACTCGGATTTATTAGATGATTATACGAGTGTGTGCGAGAAGATTTCTTAACTAAATTTGCTGTAAAATGACTAGCTGACTACAACACGCTCTCCACCCAGAACCTGCTGGGCCCTGCCATTAATCCTTCATCCGCTAAATGAGGTCAAAACATATTAACATCAATGACATCAGGAGCGGCTCTGACAGGAGCACATCTCGGCGGACGTTACTCTGCGAACTTCCCAGGGCCAAATGAGGAAAAAAGCCAAAGGGCGAGAAATGGGAAAAGTACTGAGTCCTTCCAAAACGCCCTGCACAAACTCATTTTCCAGAGCTCAGCAGCTAAACTTATATCATCCGGCAAACGCTCTGTATTCTCAGTGTGGTGTCATAAAAATGTGCGAAAACTCTTAGGTCACTGTAGCTCTGTTCCAAAAGCTAGCCATCTGCCTACGGAAACAGTATTTTAAGGCATCTTATAAATGTGCTCCAACCAGTGTTATTTTAGTATGACTGAGATTATGAGATGAGGTATTATATTAAATTGGATTTCATTTTTATATTTTCTGCTTTCACTTTAATGTTTGTTCAAGTTTTAGATTTTTTAGTTTTTTTTTTAATATGCATATATTATTTATTTAAAGGTTTTAGTTTATTAAGTGCTTTTCAATGCCATAGAAGAACCTTTTTTGTTTAAATGGTTCCATAAAGAACCTTTAACATCTGAAAAACCTTTCTGTAAGACAAAAGGTGCTTTGTGGGGAAAGAAGGTTCTTTAAATTATAAAAAGGTAAGAAAGAGATGGTTCTTTAAAGAATGGTTCTTTGTGGAACCAAAAATGGTTCTTCTATGGCATCACTGTGAAGAATCTTTTAAAGCACCTTTATTTTTAAGAGTGTAAATGTAAAAGAAAAATGTTGCCTTTGCAACTAGCTGAAAATAAGTTTAAGGGTTTTTAAAAAAATATTTTAACATTTTTTTAATGGTTTTAGTTTCAGATTCGGTTTTATTCTTGAAATGCATTGCAACAAGACCACTTAATAAGACCTTTTATTTATCAAGGATGCATTAAAATGGTTAAAAGGGACATTAAAGACATTTCTAATGTTTTAATTTCAACACTGATAATAATCAGAATGTTTCTTGAGCAGCAAATCAGCATATTGGAATGATTTCTGAAGGATCATGTGACACTGAAGACTGGAGTAATGATGCTAAAAATTCAGCTTTAATCACAGAAATAAAATACAGTATACAATATATTACAATATAAAAGATTTATTTTAAATTTTACAATTTTTTCAGTATTTTTGATTAAACAGCAATGATTAAATGCAGCCTTGGTGAGTAGAAAAGTCAATTTACCAACCCCAAACTCCAAATGCAGAGATCTGTGAAAAAACACTCATGTTTTTTTTTTTTTAATTCAGTAAGGATAGATACAATTCAGTAAAAGTGACTGTAAAGACATGTATAATGTTACAAAATATTTGTATGTCTAATAAATGCTCTTCTTTTGAAGTTTCTATTTAAAAGATTTCTGTTCTTTTGAACTTTCTATTCATCTGTGAATCCTAAAAAATAAAATGTATTAGTTTTCACCAAAATATTGGCTGTTTTCAACATTGATAATAATCAGAAATATATCCTGAGCTGCAAATCAGCATATTAGAATGATTTCTAAAGGATCATGTAGACTGAAGTAATGATGCTGAAAATTCAGCTTTGATCACATGAATAAATTATATTTTAAAATATATGAACCTAGAAAATGTATTTTTTAAATTGCAATAATGTTTCACAATATTCAATGCATTTTTGGTCAAATAAATGCAACCCCAAACTTTGTATTGTTATATTATTACATATAGATTAAAATAATTATCTTCCATGTAAAAAAAAAAAAAACTAAAGACTGGTGTGGAAAATCAAAAATATTGTTTCTTGGATTGAAATAGAAAATACTTATGCAACTAGAAACATTTATAATAGCTGCAAACTTAAATAAAGAAAAAAATAAAAAAATAAATTAATAAATTGCATTTTACAATATATTACAATACAGAAGAGTTATTTTAAATTGCTAAAATATTTCATAATTTTTACAGTAATTTTGATCAAACAAATGCAGCCTTGGCGAGCAGAAAAATCATTTTACCAACCCCAAACTATTCAACAATAGTGTGTTTAAAAAATAAATGTGACCCTGGTCCACAAAATCAGTCATTAGGGTACATTTTTGAGAAATCTGAAAGCTGAATAAATAAACTTTCCATTGATGTTTGTTAGGATATAGGACAATATATCCTAACATACAATACAACTATTTAAAAATCTGTAATCTGAGGGTGCGAAAAATTGAGAAAATCACCTTTAAAGTTGTCCAAACGAAGTTCTTGATATAGTTTTGATATATTTACGGTAAAAAATGTACCAAATATCTTCATGGAACATGATCTTTATTTAATATCCTAATGATTTGTGGCATAAAAGAAAATGTTGCAATGTATTTCTGGCTGGTTTTGTGGTCTAGGGTCACTATTTTAATTATTTAAACCAAACATTTGGTTCATCAAACCATCTTGTTGCACCTGTAGAGTTAATAAATCACTTTCATGCCTGCTTTACTCATTCTAAACACTTCCTGTTGCGGTAAAACGACCATTATTTTGATGCACAATTGCATATTTGTATAGAACAGGCAATTAATGTGGCATAAGAGCGGTGAAAGGAGACGTTTCAAAGCAAAACCAGAGCTGTAAAAATGGTAACAGCGTGTCAGACAATCTCGTCAGTGTTAACGTCCGAGACAGAGGGGGGAAACAGTGCATATATTGTGGCATAATGGGCTTTAAGTAGTTTTCCAAACAGCATCCACCTCAAAGATTTATAGGAGGAACCCTAACACACTTTTTCACTAAAGAAAAAGAATCTAGCGCCATAATGCCACCGGCTATTAGAGCAAATCCAGCCCAGAGGAAACCTCCATAATTACTCTCAGTACTTGTTTTTTGTATTTTTTCAGCCCATTCTGAAGAGCTTAGTGGACTCGAAGAATGAAACACACTTAGCGATCCATTTTTCCCGGTCTGTCATTGTTGTGAGGCGGCTAAATATTTGCTCTTCCCAGCTTAGGATGTTAGGATGAGAAGAGACTCTTTGTAGCGGGGGGTCAGAGGCCTCCGATCTCCTTCCTGAGACCGAATCTGGAGATCTAGGCATCTTCAACCATCACTTACACTCTTTCAATTAGTGGAAAGCTTTGACTCCTTTCAGGAAGAAACTCTTTGAAAGCAGCTTGCGCAAAAACCGCCGCCGCTGATGCCACATCTATCAGAGTTGAGCAAGACTAGGGATTCGCCGGATAGAAAACAGAACGTTCTTTAGTGAAAAAACACTTATGTTTTCATAAAAATATGGACTAAGGTTCAAAAGTCGGTGTTTTTTTTTTTTTTTTTTTTTTTTTAAGAAATCAACACTTTTATTCTGGATGAAAGTCAGTAAAAGTGACTGTAAAGACATTTATAATTTTACAAAAGATTTGTATGTCTAATAAATGCTCTTCTTTTGAAGTTTCTATTTAAAAGATTTCTGTTCTTTTGAACTTTCTATTCCTCTGTGAATCCTAAAAAATAAAATGTATCAGTTTTCACGAAAATATTGGTTTTCAACATTGATAATAATCAGAAATATATCCTATATTTCTAAATATATCAGAAATCAACACTTTTATTCAGTAAGGATGGATGAAATTCAGTAAAAGTGACTGTTAAGACATTTATAATGTTACTAAAGATTTCTATTTTTAATAAAAGCTCTTTTTTTTAATATGCATATATTATTTAAAAGTTTTAGTTTATTAAGTTTTACAACTAAATGTAAGTGAAAATGTTGCCTTTGCAAATAGCTGAAAAAAAAAAAAGTTTAGGTTTATTTTAAATTATTTTACGTTTTTCCAAGTAACAACATTTTATTTTTTGTTTTAGCTACGGATTCAGTTTTATTTGTGAAATGCATTGCAACAAGCCCATGCACTTAATAAAAACCAAAGGTCAGTAAGACCTTTTATTTATCAAGGATGCATTAATTTGATTAAAAGTGAATTTAAAGACATTTATAATGTTAAAATCAACACTTTTATTCAGTAAGGATGGATAAAATTCAGTAAAAGTGGCTGTAAAGACATTTATAATGTTACTAAAGATTTATATTTTTAATAAAAGCTCTTTTGATGTTTTTTTTTCAAAATATGCACTTATTACTTCTTTAAAGGTTTTAGTTTATTTTATTTTAGAACTAAATGTAAATGAAAAATGTTGCCTTTGCAACTAGCTGAAATAAAATAAGTTTATTTATTATTTATTTTATTTATTTGTGAAATGCATTGCAACAAGCCCATGCACTTAATAAAAACCAAAGGTCAGTAAGACCTTTTATTAATCAAGGATGCATTCATTTGATTAAAAGCAACTTTAAAGACCTTTATAATGTCTAATAAGATTTCTATTTCAAATAAATGCTGTTCTTTTGAACTTACTATTCATCTGTGAATTCTGACAAATAAAATGCATTACAGTTTTTACTAAAATATTGGCCAGCACAACTGTTTTCAACATTGAAAATAATCTGAAATGTTTCTTGAGCAGCAAATCAGCATATTAGAATGATTTGTGAAGGATCATGTGACACTGAAAACTGGAGTAATATTGCTAAAAATTCAGCTTTGATCACAGAAATAAATTACAGTTTACAATATATTAATAGAGAAGAGTTTTTTTAAATTGTAAAAATATTTCACAATTTTTACAGTATTTTTGATCAAACAAACGCAGCTTTGGTGAGCAGAAAAGTCATTTTACCAACCCCAAACTCCAGAGATCTGTGAAAAAAACACTCATGTTTTCATTAAAATATGCACTATATGTTCAAAAGTAGTTTTTTAAAGAAATCAACACTTTTATTCAGTAAAGTTAGATACAATTCAGTAAAAGTGACTCTAAAGACAATTCTAATGCCCTTCTGTTGAAGTTTCTATTTATCAACGAATCCTGAAAAAAACTAAAATATTGGGCAGTACAACTGTTTTCAACATTTATAATAATCAGAAATGTTTATTGAGCTGCAAATGAGCATATTAGAATGATTTCTGAAAGATCAAGTGACACTTAAGAATTTAAGAAAATTCAGCTTTGCATCACAAGAATAAATTATATTTTAAAATATATATATCCTAGAAAATTTATATTTTAAATTGCAATAATATTTCAGAATTTTCACTGTATTTTTGGTTAAATAAATGCAACACAAAAAAAATCTTACCAACCAAAATTAGTGCATATAGATTCAAATGATTATATTTGTGCATATGTACAGCAAACACAAAAAATCAAGATCAAAGATCAAAATTAGTTTCTTGGACTAAAAAAGACAACCTATCACTCATTCAACACATCGCAACTAAAACATTTATAATAGCTGCAAACTTTAAGCCACTCGAGTTATTAATATTGGCATAAACAACAAACAGTCTGAAAGCTGAGCATCATGGGATCAGCGTTGCACTTCAGCCCTGTCATTAAGACAATAATCAGGAGTTTTATCTGACGCCAGGGCAATCGTCAAGTTTAACAACGGCAGATGATCAAAGGACGTCCTGGTGGAGAAACACAGGCACGCCTGAAAGTTGCTGTTTGTAATCAACTCCCTACGAAGGCACCGTCAACACAGCTGTTCACTCGCCTCGCAGCAAAACTCAAGAATCCTCTCGTCTCGTCTTCGGCGTGTGGGTCCAATTAAATCAAGTTCTGCAGCTGAAAGTCTCACCTTTAATGAAACAGACCCGTGAGTCAGAAAGACTCAGACAATGACAGCAACACAAGGAGTTCAAGTCAACACTTGTGTCTCACGGAAACGCGTCTAAAAGGATTAATTGTGTATAAAAAAATAAGACCAGTTTTTAAGAGCATTGTGACATTTAATGTTTTTTAGAGCTGTGTTACAACAGAAATTATATTTGTTTCATAATTAAAGATTTTTTTTTAATTAACAATGCAAATCTTTTTATCATCAATGGTGTTTTATTAGATTTTGATTACTGTAAGATTTCTTTGTTTTATTAAACCAGCATAATGTAATAAAATGGGGGCTCGTCCGGGATAAAAACAAATACTAATAAACAAAAACAAACAAAATAAATAAAACAAATTCTACCATGATGTAAAAATAATTTGCAATAATCAGCTAAATTTAATAAATTGGGGGCTCGTCCGGGATGAAAATGAATTCTACCATAATGTAATTTGCAATAATCGGCAAAACGCAATAAATTGGGGGCTCATCTGGGATGAAAACAAAATAATGAAAACAAATTCTAAAAAACAAGTACAAACAAAATAAATAAAATAAAACAAATTCTACCATAAATGTTAAATAATTCGCAATAATCAGCAAAACGTAATAAATTGGGGGCTCATTTGGGATAAAAACTAATTCTAAAAAACAAGTACAAATTAAATAAACAGAATAAAACAAATTCTACAATGATGTAAAATTAGTTCGCAATAATCAGAAAAATTTAATAAGTTGGGGGCTCGTCCAGGATGAAAACAAATTCTAAAAAAAAAAAATACAAAAAAAAAAAAATAAATAAATAAATGAATAAATAAAACAAATTGTAACAATGTAAAATAAATTCGCAATAATCACCAAATGTAATAAACTGGGGTCTCGTCCGGGATAAAAACAAATTCTAAAAACAGATACAAACAAAATAAGTAAAATAAAACAAATTTTAACATAATGTAAAAGAAATTTGCAATAATCTAAAAAACAAATACAATAAATAACTAAATAAATAAAACTAATCCTAACAATGTAAAATAAATTTGCAATAATTAGGGCCTGTCTGGGATGAAAACAAATTCTAAAAAACAAATACAAACAAAATAAATAAAACTAAATTTCTACCATGATAAAAGAAATTTGCAATAATCAGCAAAATGTAATAAATCGTGGGCTCGTCCGGGATAAAAAATAAATTCTAAGAAAACAAATACAAAATAAATAAATAAAACAAATTCTAACATAATGTAAAAGAAATTCACAATAATCGGCAAAATGTAATAAATTAGGGGCTCGTCCAGGATTAAAACAAATTCTAAAAAAATAAATAAAACAAATTCTAACAATGTAAAATCAACTCGCAATAATCAGCAAAATGTAATAAATTAGGGGCTCGTCCGGGATGAAAACAAAATCTAAAAAACAAATACAAACAAAATAAATAAAATAAAACTAATTCTAACATAATGTAAAATAAATTCGCAATAATTAGCAAAATGTAATAAATTGGGGGCTCGTCCGGGATGAAAACAAATTCTAAAAAAATAAATAAAACAAATTCTAACAATGTAAAATCAACTCGCAGTAATCAGCAAAATGTAATAAATTAGGGGCTCGTCCGGGATGAAAACAAAATCTAAAAAACAAATACAAACAAAATAAATAAAATAAAACTAATTCTAACATAATGTAAAATAAATTCGCAATAATTAGCAAAATGTAATAAATTGGGGGCTCGTCCGGGATGAAAACAAATTCTAAAAAACAAATACAAACAAAATAAATAAATAAAAACAAATTCTAAAAAACAAGTACAAACTAAATAATTAAAATAAAACAAATTCTACCAAATATCTTCACTTTATTACTATAATGCTTGTGTTAAAACAGTTATTTTATAAATTCATTCTTTCTTTCAATTTAAATTATGACCTGGACATTTTTCAGATTTAAAAAGGCCAAGTAAGAAAAACAAACCTTAAAGAGTTGGTTTTAATCAGCTCTAAAGTCATATGGAAAAAGGTCATACGAGCATTATCTGTCGCCTGGCTTATATCCATGGAAAACCAGGCAAATAGATTTTTCATCCCAAAATTTCCATCCTGAACTCAACACTGCCGGAGTGACTAACTACAAATCACTGGCCAACAAGAAAAGTAGGTTTTTAGTGTACATAACGTCATTCTACTGTACTTTAAAGTGCTTGGATTACGTCTGGTTAGCAGTTCATTAAAATCACTGACCCCAAGTATGAGCAATGGAGTTATGAGTTAATGGAGTTTTATGCTCACCAAGGCTGCATTTACTTGATCAAAATTGCTGTAAAATTCTGAAATAGTATTATAATTTAAAGTAACTGTTTTCTTTTTGAATATGTTTTAAAATGTAATTTATTTCTGTGATCAAAGCTGAATTTTCAGCATCATTACAGTAGTCTTCAGTGTCACATGATTCTTCAGAATTCATTCTAATATGCTGATATTTTTTTTTTTTATTTTCAAAGTTAAAAACAGCTGTGCTGCCCAATATTTTATGAAAACTGATATATTTTGTGTTTTATGATTCACAGATGAATAGAAAGTTTAAAAGAACAGCATTTATTTGAAATAGAAATCTCACTTTTGACCAATTTAACCTGTCCTTGCCAAATAAAAACGGTAAAGACTAAATTTTTTATGTATTTCTTCTAAATTTGAGTTCTTTACTAGCTATATGTTTCTCATACACAGTGGCAAACTTCAGTTAACGCCACTTTTTTGAAACAACAACTGTTCAAATGAAGTCTTAACTAATACAGGCCTCTTGTGGGGACCAAAAATGAGTTTAATTGGGAGAAAAAGGGGGGAAGAAAGTGTTACACACCTCCCGGGGTTTTCAAATGGCACTTCAAGACTCTTGCAGCATAATGGCAGCTCCCTCATGGGCCGCGCGGCCCCAGAGAACCGTGGACAGGGCCCCTCGGCCCACGCCGTTAATAAGGCTTCAAAGGGTCAAAGTGAAGATTACAGGAACTAAAAGGTCTCGTCAAACACAGAGTGACATGAGAATTCCCACAAACCAGCCGATAAACACACAACTGTGTGAACCTGAGAAGTTTTTCCACTTGTATTAGAAATAAAAATTGAATAATTTAGAAGTTTATAGACAATTTGTTCAAACACAAAGCCGACAGGAACAGATTTGGAGGAATGTAGCATTGCATCATTGCATTTGCTCAGAAATGGATGCTCTGCAAGAAATGGGTGCCGTCAGAATGAGAGTCCAAACAGCGGATAAAAACATCCCAATAATCCACACCACTCCAGTCCATCAGTAACATCTTGAGAAGACAAAAGCAGCATGTTTGTAAGAAACAAATCCACCTTTAGGACAATTTTAATTTCAAACATTACTTCCATAATCCATAAAAACGCTTCCTCTAGTAAAAAACTCGTCTCGTCTGAATCAGGAGAGAAATCTGCACAGATCAGGCACCGTTTACAAGCTAAAACAGTCCAAAAACAAAGACATCAGGAGACCTTTGAGACTTGGAGGAAGTGTTATTATGAATTATGAACTCATATTTTAGCCAGAAGCAATGGTTAGAAATTAAAAAAACATGCAACTTTTCGCTTCTCAAGATGTTAAGTGATGGACTGGAGCGGTGTGGATTATTTTGATGTTTTTATCAGCAGTTTGGACTCTCATTGTGACGGCACCCATTCACTGCAGAGGATCCATCAATATGTTCAAGTGGAGAAACATAAAGGATTTCAACCAAAAATAAAAATCTTCATAGCAACAGATTTGGAGAAATGTAGCATTGCATCACTTGCTCACCAATGGATCCTCTGCAGTGAATGGGTGCCGTCAGAATGAGTCCAAACAGCTGATAAAAACATCACAATAATTCACAAGTAATTCACACCACTCCAGTCCATCGCCTTTTGAAAATGAAAGCTGCATGTTTGTACGAAACAAATCCAATTATAACTTCAAACTGCTGCTTCCAGCTAAAATACAAGTCATAATATGTAATGTAAAAAAAAAATGAATCAGAAGAGAAATTTGCACAGATCAAGCAGCGTTTACAAGCCAAAACGGTCCAAAAACAGAGACATCAGGAGACCTTTGAGACCTGGAGGAAGCGTTATTATGATAAAAAATAAAATAAAAAAAAAACATAGTAATGATTTGATTTGTTTCTTACAAACATGCAGCCTTTCGCTTCTCAAGATGTTAACTGATGGACTGGAGTGGTGTGGATCACTTGTGGATTATTGTGATGTTTTTATCAGCTGTTTGGACTCTCATTCTGACGGCACCCATTCACATCCATTGGTGAGCAAGTGATGCAATGCTGCATTTCTCCAAATCTGCTGAAGAAACAAACTCATCTACATCTTGCATGGCCTGAGGGCGAGTACATTTTCAGCAAATGTTCATTTTTGCCTGAAGTATTCCTTTAAGTAAAGTAATACAACACGTGATACTCAACAAGTAGCACAAACATAGCAACGCTTAACTTCGCAACTAACACTAACTACATTCATATGTCAGATTTTGTCATCCAGTCTAAACTGCAAGACTACATTAATGCATTTTTTCCTACATAGGTACCTACTTCCTTCTTTACAACTGCATCCAAGATTCAACTGCAGATGTTTACGGCATGAAGCATGTGGTCCGAATTACATCATTAGCATTTTACAGAAGAAAAACCCCACATATGGCATTAAAAATATTAGTTTTCCCTAATAATCATGACTCATAAGAGTTTAGGCCACATTTCTTATGTTTTTGGTCATGGATATTAAACACCAGCTGTTCGATTCGCCGAGAAGTGGATCTCAGCTAACAAGCGTCGCTTCCTCGAAGAACAAAAGCAGAGAAAGCATTTAACTTTTCTTTTGACGTTAAATAAAATCTGGCAGTCTAAATCGCGTATATCCCGCTAAGAAAATATTTCAAGCTCGCATCCCCTGCAGTCACAGCACGCAGCCGGCCAATTACTGCAATGAAGTCTGACACGCTGATAGTCAGCAGACGTTTTAGAGTAGCCACATGCTTATAGAGACGGAAAACTCATGAAAATCAAATACCTGAAAGATACTGTTGTCCAGACTGACGCCATTAATATATGGCTAAATATATAGATGTCCAAGCAGTAGGCCAGAGCGATGCAGCTAAAAAACTTTACATATTATCGGTCAAAAGTTTGGAGTCTCTTTTGGCTAGAAAGTCTACATTTATTTGGGACAAAAATACAGAAAAAATTGTGAAATATTTTTTCAACTTAAAATACCCATTTTCTATGTTAATATATGTTAAGATGAAATTTATTCCTGTGATCAAAGCTGAATTTTCAGCATCGTTACTCCAGTCTTTAGAGTCACATGATCCAGAAATCGTTCTAATATGCTGATTTGCTGCTCAAGAAACATTTCTGATTATCATCAATGTTGAAAACAGTTGTGCTGCCCAATATTTCTGTGGAAATTGTGATACATTTTATTTTTCAGGATTGATTAGACATTTCACTGATGATTAGAAAGAACAGCATTTATTTAAAATAAAAATCTTTTGTAACATTATAAATGTCTTTACTGTCACTTTTGATCAATTTAATGCATGCTTGATGAACAAAAGTATTTAATTTTCTTTTTTAAAAATGATTGACCTCAAACTTCTGAACGGTAGTGTGTGTCTTAATGTTTTTTAGCCTTTTTATCTCTCTGTATTTATGCATTTGAAATCACAGAAATAAATTACATTTTAAAATATATTCAAATAGAAAACAGTTATTTTAAATTGTAAAAAATATTCCACAATTTTCTGCTTTTGCTGTACTTTGGCTCTAATATATGCAGGTTGGATGAGCAGATGCAACTTCTTAAAAAACATTAAAAATTTTGCTGTTAAAAAACTTTTGACTAGTAGTTTATATATTACCTAAAACAAATTATTATATGGAAAACAAAGATTCTCTGAATATATTTCAGTGATGATGCAAAACGAATCTCAAAAGAGCTGCATTTATTTGAAATAGAAATATTTTGTAACATTATAAATGTCTTTGTTGTCACTTTTGATCAATTTAATGCATCCTTAATGAACAAAAGTATAAATTTTCTTTTTTTTTAAATGGTTGACCCCAAACTTCTGAACGGTAGTGTATGTCTTAATGTTTTTCAGCCTTTTTAAAAATACCTCTCTGTATTTATGCATTTGTGTTCTAAAACTGATTGAAAAGGCAGTTTATTGCACATACACTACCAGTCAAAAGTTTTTGAACAGTAAGATTTTTAATGTTTTTAAAAGAAGTCTCTTTTGCTCACCAAGCCTGCATTTATTTTTGTACAGCAAAAACTGTAAAATTGTGAAATATTTTTACTATTTAAAACAACTGTTTTCTCTTTGAATATATTTTGAAATGTAATTTATTCCTGTGATTTCAAAGCTGAGTTTTTAGCATCATTACTCCACTCTTCAGTGTCACATGATCCTTCAGAAATCATTACAATATGCTGATTTGAGTAAGAAATGATAGAAATGAATACTTTTATTTAACAAGGATGCTTTAAATCAATCAAAAGTGGTGATAAAGACATTTATAATGTTACAAAAGATTTCTATTTTAGATAAACGCTGTTCTTCTGAGCTTTCTATTCATCTAAGAAACCTAAAAAAAAAATTCTACTAAGCTGTTTTCAACATAATAATAATAATAAATATTTTTTGAGCAGCAAATCAGAATATTACAACAATTTCTGAAGGATCAGGTGACACTGGAGTAATGATGCTGAAAATTCAGCTTTGAAATCACAGGAATAAATTACATTTTAAAATATATCCAAATAGAAAACAGTTGTTTTAAATAGTACAAATATTTCACTATTTTACAGTTTTTGGATTTTATAAATGCAGGCTTGGTGAGCAGATGCAACTATTTAAAAAACACAAATTTTACTGTTCAAAAAATTTTGACTAGTAGTGTATATATTTACTAAAACAATATTATATGGAAAATGGAGATTCTGAAGGATCTGAATGTATTTAAGTGATGAAACGAATCAAAGATTCAGAGTTTGTCAGTTTGAACTGATTCACAAAATGAATCACAGTCTAATATAATTTTTTGCTACTGCACTTTAAATGAGTGACGCTGTTGAAACGACTCTTAACTCTCTCACACTAGGAAACTTTATGTGCAAACAAAAAGCACAGTAAAATAATTATGGTTTTCACAATGTAGCTTAATATTATTTGGCCAGTGATTGATGTCTGCATTGCTCCCATTCCTGAGAGAATCCGTCTCTCTGGATTGACAGGAAAGTTTGCCTAGTAAACAGAGACATTCCACCGACGCAGAGCTCTGAGAAACACTAACACACACCTCTTCAGCTCAAAACCACATTACTATTTTGTTGTCCAGGCAACAAAAACAAAGACAAGGGGAAAAAGGGAGTGAAAATATAATTACATACATTATATATCTCTTAATCTCTATATAATGAAATGTACTTACAGAAAATAGTCTATAATCATTTTAATAGATGAATATGTTTTCTTATAAAAAATAAAGCGATTTGTAGAACTATTAATCATTTTATATAAATACAGTTTTTGAACAGTAAGATTCTTTGTTTTTTTTTTTAAAGAAGTCTCTTCTGCTCACCAAGACTGCATTTATTTGATCCAAAGTACAGCAAAAACAGAAAAAACTGAAATATTTTTACTATTTAAAAAAACTGTTTTATATTTGAATATGTTTTTAAATGTAATTTATTTCTGTGATCAAAGCTGAATTTTTAGAAACATTACTCCAGTCTTCAGTGTCACATGATCCTTCAGAAATCATTCTAATATACTGATTTGCTGCTTAAGAAACATTTATTATTATTATCAATATTTAAAACAGTTGAGTAAATGTTTTCAGGATTCTTTGATGAATATGAAGATCTAGAAGATTTTTATTTATCAAGGTTGCTTCAAATTGATCAAAAGATGATGATAAAGACATTTATAATGTTACAAAAAATTCTATTTCATATAAATGCTGTTCTGAACTTTCTATTCATCAAAAAAACCTGAAAAAATCTACTCAGCTGTTTTCAACATAACAATAATAATAATAACAAAAGTTTTTTGAGCAGCAAATCAGAATATTACAATGATTTCTGATGCAAGTAATGATGCTAAGAATACAGCTTTGAAATCACAGGAATAAGTTACATTTTAAAATATATTCATATAGAAAACAGTTACTTTAAATTTGACTGCTTTTGCTGTACTTTGGATCAAATAAATGCAGGCTTGGTGGCAGAAGATGTGTACATACATAAGTATAAAAGAACATTAAGCCTGTTTTAGGACCATAAATAAATAAGGATAAAATATGTATAAAAGAGGGGAAAATGTACGTGTAACACCTGGATGTGATGAACAAGCAGGCTTTATTCACAACGGAACGGATTCACTTCATAAATTCCCTTCATTAGGAACCGTCGCTCAGTTAATTGGCTTTTTAGGGGAAGTGAAAGAGGAAGTGGTTTGGAGCTACAAAAATGACTCAATTTGGTTTGCTCAAACTGAAAACAAAGCTGAATCTCTTGAAGTCAAGGTGAAGTTTGAAGTCAAAATGAGGCATAGTTCACCCTAAAATGAACATTTGCTGTAAATGGGCTCACCCTCAGGCCATTCAAGATGTAGATGAGTTTGTTTCTTCATCGGATTTGGAGAAATGCAGCATTGCATCACTTGCTCACCAATGGATGTGAATGGGTGCCGTCAGAATGAGAGTCCAAACAGCTGATAAAAACATCACAATAATCCACAAGTAATCCACACCACTCCAGTCAGTCAGTTAACATCTTAAAAAGACAAAAGCTGCGTGTTTCTAACAAACAAATCCATCTTTAAGACATTTTTAACTTCGAACAATCACTTCCAGCTAAACATATGAGTCCATAATTCATAATAACGCCTCCTCCAGTAAAAAAAAGTTGATGTTTTGGCTTGTAAGTGGTGCTTTATCCATGCAGATTTCTCTCCTGATTCAGACAAGACCACTTTTTCACTGGAGGAAGAGTTACTATGGATTATGGACTCGTATTTTAGTTAAAAACGTTTTAAAGATGGATTTGTTTCTTACAAACACACAGCTTTTGTCTTCTCAAGATGTTAACTGATGGACTGGAGTGGTGTGGATTACTTGTGGATTATTGTGATGTTTTTATCAGCTGTTTGGACTCTCATTCTGACGGCACCCATTCACATCCATTGGTGAGCAAGTGATTAAATACTGAATTTCTCCAAATCTGATGAAGAAACAAACTCATCTACATCCTGGATGGCCTTAGGGTGAGCACATTTACAGCAAATGTTCATTTCTGGGTGAACTATGGCTCATTTTGACTGCAAATTTCACCTTGACTTCAAGAGATTCAGCTTTGTTTTCAGCTTGAGCAAACCAAATTGAGTCATTTTTGTAGGTCCAAAAAAAAAAAATCACAATAAAAACACCACAATACTCCACAAGTAATCCACACCACTCCAAACCATCAGTTAACATCTTTAAAAGACAAAAGCTGTGTGTTTCTAACAAACAAATCCATCTTTAAGACATTTTTAACTTCAAACCATCGCTTCCAGCTAAAATACGAATCCATAATTCATAATAACGCTTTCTTCAGTTCATGTTTAGACCTATTTTGGCTTGTACGTGCTGCTTAAATCATGCAGATTTCTCTCCTGATTCAGACAAAATCTCCTGATTTCACTGGAGGAAGAGTTATTATGAACGATGGACTCGTATTTTAGTTAAAAACGTCTAAAAGATGGATTTGTTTTTTACAAACACACATTTTCAGCTAATTTTAGTTTTTGGGTGAACTGTTCCTTTAAAACTAACAAAAAGTGATGTTTTTATCAGCTGTTTGGACTCTCATTGTGACGGCACCCATTCACATCCATTGGTGAGCAAATGATTAAATACTGAATTTCTCCAAATCTGATGAAGATACAAACTCATCTACATGGTTGGACGGCCTAAGGGAGAACACATTTCAGCCAATTTTCATTTTTGGGTGAACTGTTCCTTTAAAACGAACAAAGAGCGATGTTTTTATCAGCAGTTTGGACTCTAATTCTGACGGCACCCATTCACATCCATTGGTGAGCAAGTGATTAAATGCTGCATTTCTCCAAATCTGATGAAGATACAAACTCATCTGCATGTTGGAAGGCCTAAGGGAGAACACATTTCAGCCAATTTTCATTTTTGGGTGAACTGTTCTTTTAAAACTAACAAAGAGTAGACTGTATCACTCATCTCTAAACGACTAACCCGCCGCGTCAGATTGATATCGCAGAAGCGGCTCTGCATTAAAGCACTCATGCATAAAACAGACTCATATACTGTTTCACTTACAGTCCAGCTTTTAGGAAAATGCATTTTGTGGATGCGACAAAATCTGAACAAAAGATGTTTTTCTTTTACCACATCCCACAGTTGGATCGATCCCGATCTTTGCTCTCTAATCGTTCAATCTGGCTTGAATTTGACGAAGCTGGGATCTGTTAGTATGCAGGAGAAGCGAGTATCAGACAGAGTGATTCAGCATTCGCTCTGGTATCAACAAGTGTCAAGAGAAAGTGAGCTCCGTCTCTGGCTGCCAAAACATGAGCACATCTGAATGTTTGCTGAATACGTAAAGAGCTCGCCGGAGTCAAAAACAACCTTTGAAGACACTCAAGGAAATGCCGTGTAGCGTCTTTGGGGAAAATAAACAGTCACTGTCACCATTGCATGCATTTGGAAAATGTGAGATGGAATATATAGTTCATCCTAGGTATGGGTCGCATCTGACAGAAAGACAGAAGCAAATACACAAATTGTAAATACCAAAATTTGTCAAGACAAACATGAATAAATAAATAAACATTTTTCTCTTAGAAAATTAGGCCTATTTTAAGGTCAATAATTAAAATAAAGCAATACGCAAACAAACAATTTTCTTTCTTAGAGAAAATTATGCCTATTTCAGGATCATTAATAATTTAAACTAAATAAATATATTTTTCTTACAGAAAATGAAGCTTATTTTAAAACGATGAATACGTTTGGTTAAATAAATATTTCTAAATTTGGTTAAATAAATAAAGAATATGAAGCCTATTTTAGAACCTTTAATACTTTTAAATAAATAAATAAAAGAAAAGTGTAGTTTTAGGATCAGTAATCATTTTAAATAAAGAAATACCTTTTATAAAATTAAGCATATAATAGGATAAAAGTTCAAAAATAAACAAATAAACATAAAACAAACTAATAAATAATGGACACGGACCATTATTAGGTTTATTATTAAATTGTAAATAAGTAAATAAATAAATAAACAATTTTCTTACAGAAAATTAAGCTTTTTTTAGGATCAGTAATCATTTAAAAATATATTTTTTTTTTACAGAAAATAAAGTATATATTAAGATAATAGTTTTAAAAAATTAACAATAATAATAAATGATTAAAATGAAATAATTAAATATAACCCTGCCTGGTTTAGGATCATTATTAATTTTAAATAAATAAATAAATAAATAAATACATTTACTATATAAAATGTAGCGCATTTTTAGGCTCAGTAATCATTTTGAATAAATAAACATTTCTTATAGAAAATAAAACAAATTAGGATAATAGTTAAAAAAAAAAATAAACAAAACAAAATAATAAATAATTAAAAACATATACACATATAATAAATAAATATTTCTAAATTTGGTTAAATAAATAAAGAATATTAAGCATATTTTAGGACCATTAATACTTAAAAAAAAGTGTATTTTTAGGATAAGTAATTATTTTAAATAAATAAATAATTTTGAGAAAATAAAGCATATATTAGGATAATAGTTCAAAAGTAAACAAAAAACAAACATATACAAACAAACATATACAAATCAATAATTTAATAAAAGCATGTTTTAGGACCACTATCCATTTTAAATAAATAAATATTTCCGATATAAATATTAATAGTTTTTTTACCATTAGATTTATGTCCATTAATTCTTTTATTAAATAAATAAATTAAAAAAATATAGAAAATTAAGTGTATTTTAATACTTGAATACTTTTAAATAAAGTAATTAATATTTCTTATAGATAATTAGGCTTATTTTAAGATCAGTAATCATTTTGAAAAATATATATTTTAATAATAAGTATTTCTTATAAAAAAAACATTTTAGGATAATAGTTACAAAAAGAAATAAACATATACTAACAAACTATTAAATAATTAAAACAAAAAAAATTAATATAAGCATGTTTTAAGACCATTATTAATAAATAAATATTTCTGATATAAATATCTTGTTTTACTACCATTAACAGATTAAATAAATACATACATAAAATGAAGCCTAATGTAGGACCATTAAGCCTTTAAAATAAATAAATTAATAAATAAAGAAAGAAAGAAAGAAAGAAAGAAAGAAAGAAAGAAAGAAAGAAAGAAAGAAAGAAAGAAAGAAAGAAAGAAAGAAAGAAAGAAAGAAAGAAAGAAAGAAAGAAAGAAAGTGAAGTGTATTTAGGATCATTTACAATCAAGCTTATTTTAGGATCAGTAATCATTTTAAATAAATACATTTTTTTAGGACTATAGTTAAAAATAAACAAAAACAAATAAACATATACATACAAATTAAAATAATTAAAACTAAATAATTAAATAAAAACCTGCCTGCTTTAGGATTATTATTAAATTGTAAATAAGTTTTGGGGGGAAAAAAGAGCTTTTTTTAGGATCAGTAATCATTTTAAAAAATAAATATTTTTTTACAAAAAATAAGGCATATAGTAGGATAATAGTAAAACAAAAAATTAAACATATAAGACAAACTAATAAATAATTAAAACTAAATAATTAACTATATCCCTACCTGGTTTAGGATTATTATTAATATATATATTATAGAAAATTTAAAAATAAACACTTTTTTTAAATTATGGAAAATAAACCATAATTCAGGATCAGTAATCATTTTAAATATAATACATAAATACATATAATACATTTTAAACATAAAAATATTTAAAAAATAAAACATATTAGGATAATAGTTTAAAAAAAATATAAAACTAAATAATAATTAATTAAAACCAAATAATTACATTTAAGCCTTTCTGGTTTAGGTCCATTATTCATTTTAAATAAATAAATAATAGAAAATGTATTTTATTTTACTTATTTTATGTTTTAGTGCCATTAACAATTTAAATTAATCAATTAATTAATTTCCCACAAAACATGCAGTCTATTTTAGGACTATTAATCCTTTGGCCTAACTAAATAACTAAATAAACCAGGCATAATTTAGAATCATTAATAATTTTAAATAATAAAAAAAATATTTCTTTTAGACAATCAAGCTCATTTTAGGATTCAGTAATCAGTTCAAATAAATAAATATATTTTATAAAAAAAGCAAACAATAGATAATAATAAAAAAATACACAAAAACAAATAAACATATACAAACAAAATAATAAACCATCAAAACGAAATAATTAAATATAAGCCTGTTTTAGGACCAT
>NC_133373.1:44229608-44285474 GCF_049309525.1 Garra rufa
AGATGCAAACTCAATTTTCACAAAAAACGCCAGAATTGCGAGAAAGTCATAACTCACAATTCTGACTTTTTTTCTCGAAAATATTATTAATTAATTAATTAATATTTTAATATTTGTGAGATACTTGTGAGATAAAAAAAAAAATTCACAATTACCTTTATTTCAAATAAACAGAATTGTGAGATGTAAACTTAAAATTGAGACATTCACTTGCAATTCTGAGCAAAAAGTTGGAATTGGGACATAAACTCGCAACTGCAAAAAAAAAAAAAAAAAAAAAAGTCAAACTCAATGTTTTCACGAAAAACATCACAAATTGATTAGTATTTAAATATTTGATGTCTTACGAGACAACATTTTATATATATAAACAGAATTGTGAGATGTAAACTCTGAAGAATTCTGAGGGAAAACATCAGAACTGTGAATTAACAGCAAGTGAGAATTGTGATATAATTGTGATATGTGGGAAAAACGTCAGAATTGTTTAATTAGAAGTTGCAATTACATTTTTTATTTTATTTTATTTTTTATAAACCAAAAATTGTGAGGTGTAAACTCATACTTGTTAAATATAAATCAGAATTGCGAGTTTATTGCGAGAATTCTAAGAGCATATTTGATTCAGTTCAAAATCTCTACTTGCTTTAAAAATGTTTTTTAAATTTGAATTTTAAAAATTCAAATCTTCCCAATTCAAATTTTTGGAATAGTGCAAAAAAGCAATTCTAAAACATCAAAACCACGTCTGACGTGGTCTGCATCACTCATTGTGGCAGAAATGTTATTATTGTAAAAACTAACAAATGTTTACAGATCAAGGGGTTAATTAATAAAGAAAATACGAGGAAGTGGGGTCAAACAACAGTGTGGTGACAGGGTGAAACGGTAGATGAAGGTCAGAGGTCAAAAAAGAGCAGGAAAAAGGTTCAGTCAAACACTTATAACTGATTAAATCATATGTAATCAATGTTTGTGATCAACTCAGATAATAATCAAATTCTTGAGCAGCAAATCATTATATTAGAATGATTTCTGAAGGATCATGTCACACTAAAGACTGCAGTAATTATGCTGAAAATGCAGCTTTGATCACAGGAATAAATTACATTTCAATGTATAATCATATAGAAAACAGATATTTTAAATAGTAAAAATATTTCACCATTTTACTGATTAAAACATGCAGCCTTGAGGGACTTCTTTCAAAAACAGGACGTTCCGCTTTAAGTATATGAAACATTTTGCAAATTAGAATGATGTTAAATCTTCAGACTGACATTTAAAATGTTAACAGCATTAATGTTATAATAATCCAAGAGAACAAACCAGAGCGCACACATGTGAATGACGTGCACACATGCATCTGCTCAGAAACGGAGAAGGCTGTATCCACGAGGTCTAGAGGTCGACTTCTGATATCTGCGCATTCTTTGCTTTGACATACGTTGATATATGGACTCCAGACAGGGAGGCTGGATTTCAACACTGTGGCCAACAGTTACAAGCTGTCCAAGAAACATCTTCATTATCTATTGGCCTCCTACTGCAAGAATTCGACAGCTTCAACTCCAAACTATGGAATGCAGAATACAACACGCTTTGAATAATGTGATACTCTGTGATCCCAGAGAGAGGTCAGAGGTCTTTAACCTGATTTTTCTGCACTTGTATTTAACTTGAAGTGGCCAAAACACACATGCTGTGGTATAAATGACAAATAAAGTACTATTCAAGTGTAAAGTGATTAATGAGTTCATCCAAATTTCACAAAACGCTTATGGACAGAATTATAATAAGTCAGACAGAAGTGAGTTGCTGTTTTTGTCACTCTTCTGAGGAAGATTTATTCACTTACTTGTATTTGACAATTAACCACACAAAGACAATTTGGTGAGGTTTATTCAAATGTTCATCTAATGTCATTTTGTAAGTGACTTTTCTTTCTGTTTTCAAGGAAAAAAACTTGTGTTTCTGTATTTTCTTTCTTTTTCTTTAATAACTGTACTGCCTTAACGGTTTGATGTTTTGTAATGTTTCATTAAAAAAAATAAATCAGAAAGAAAATATTTGTGATATGCGCTCAGAAGTCTAGATCTGAATCAAATGATTCGCAAACTCGCACCAAAGTTCCGATCTGCATCAAAAGATTCATGAATCAGCTCAGAAGTCCCAATTTGAACCAAATGATTCACAAACCCACACCGAAGTTCTGATCTGAATTACCAGATTCACAAACCCACTTCAAAGTTTCAATCTGAATCAAATGATTTGCAATCCACACTCTAAGTCCCGATTTAAACTGATGGTTTGCCAATCATTATTCAGAGCAGGAGAGCGAATCACGAATCATTTGATTTGGATCGAAACCTCAGAGCAGATTTGTGAATCATTTGATTCAGATCGGAACTCCAGAGTGGGTTCACGAATCTTTTGATTCAGATCAAACAGATTGGCAATTTAATTCCATGCTCTGAAATGATGATTTGCAAATCATTTCAGATCACTCTGAATTTCTGATCTGAATCAAAATATTCATGAATCTGCTCCGAAGTTGATTCTGATGAAATGATTCTGCTCTGACATCTGCTCTCCCAATCTGAATAATGATTTGCAAACCATCAATTCAGATTGAGACTTTGGAGCGTGAATCGAGAATCATTTAACCCGGTCTAAATCAAATGATTCACGAACTGGCTCTGAATCCCAAACCGAATCAAATGATTTGCGATCTGTGCTCCCGATATGAATGATGATTAGCAAACCATCATTTCAGATCAGGACTTCAAAGCTCGCAAATCATTTAATTCACAAATAGATTTGCGAATCCGCTCCAACATTCAGATCTGAATCAAAAGATTTGCAAACCCACTCTGGAGTTCCGATCTGAATCGAAAGATTCACATTTCCTCTCCGAGGTTTCAATCTGAACCAAATTCGCAAACCATCATTTCAGATCGGGACTTTGGAGTGTGAATCGCGATTGAAATGATTTGCGATCCGCACTCTGAAGTTGCGGTCTAAATCAAATGATTTGCGATCCGTGTTCCCGATATGAATGATGATTAGCAAACCATCATTTCAGATCAGGACTTCAAAGCTCGCAAATCATTTAATTCACAAATAGATTTGCGAATCCACTCCAACATTCAGATCTGAATCAAAAGATTTGCAAACCCACTCTGGAGTTCCGATCTGAATCGAATGATTCACATATCCTCTCCGAGGTTTCAATCTGAACCAAATGCACAAACCATCATTTCAGATCGGGACTGTCGAGCGTTGAACTGAAGTTCCGATCTGAATCAAATGATTTTTGATGCGCTTTAAAAACATCATTTTGCAACGCAATGGTATAACTGATTCAGAGTTTCAAAAATCTAAAATGAATGGCTCTTTTGATCTGTTTTTGCGAGTGAATCGCTTGAACTGAATGATCGAAGTCAGGATTTTAAATCAATCGGTTCCAGCGTAAATGACTCATTCAATTGATTCAGTTTGTGCCATGCGTTTTCAGCCATGTTTACACAGCGCTGTCAGTACTACTACTACTGAGGCTTAGCTCAACAGTTATAAGACATTAACTGAAATAATCCAAAAAAGTATGATGTTTACAAATAAAATATCAATATTTCCATTCGAAAGACGAACATATTCAGGTGAGTTAACCAGTTTACTGCTAACTAGTGAAACACTCCATTAATAATATGACGAGCTGCACCTCAAAATACATGTTAGATGGAAATATTGTGCATTATGATGGAGTTTGTACCTATATCCACTATATCTGAGATAGTTGAAGCACTGCAGTTCAGTTGGTGACAGTTCGATAGGAAATCAGTTGAAAGCATCCATTCATCTCTATTGAAATGAACTTTATCTGATCGTTTTAGTCTATATAGAGTGATAGTCAATGTAAAAAGTACAAATAGGAGAAGCATATGAACACAAAACATCATGTTTCAGAATTTGTTTTAGGTGTTCATTCCACTCAGTGTTGTTTTTGACAACCATCTTAGATTTAGTCTTAGTCTTAGTCTTTTGGACTAAAATGCTTATTAGTTTTAGTCAAATTTTAGTCACTTCAAAATGTGATAGTTTTAGTCCAATTTTAGTCGACGAAAAGTCAAAAAGGTTTTAGTCTAGTTTTAGTCAAAAAAGGGGAAAAAGTAGTCTTTTAACAAATTAATGTAGGTCAGTAAGTATTTTGCTGTTGGGTAGTGTCACTTGTAAGTTCTGAAAATAGCAGATCTATAGTTCAACACAATGTAAGCTTCCGGATCGACTATTTTCACCAATAATTATAATAATGAAGGAATGTTTTAAAACATAAAAGACAAACAAGGATGGAATGCTAAAACGGCTTGCCATACTAGTATGGCAAAGAGTATTTAATGCTAAAACGGCTTGCCATAGCGGCAGATACGTTTTAGGTTTTGATTGGCATGCACAATAAGCAGAAATGTTGTGCATTTTAAACGTCTGACGGACCACCCACTAACATTTGTCTATTCTCGTCTCGTCAACGAAAACTCACACACGTCTCGTCATGTTTTAGTCATCAACGAGCCATTTTTATCTCGTCATCGTCTCGTTATCGTCATGAAAAAACGTGGCGTCAACGAAATGATTTCGTCATCGTCATCGTCGACGAAGACAACACTGATTCCACTAGTCTGAAGCAATACTTTTAAGAAATGCCAAGTAGCCTAAAATTTCCTGTACTGTCTCAGATCACCAAACCAACTTAGCCAGAAATAGATAATGCACAGATAAAGTGCAAATGAAAACAATTTGCTCAGTATTAAATACTATTGCATTATAGCTAAAACCACATTCATTCATTTGTGTCGACTAAAAGAGGCTCACTGTAGCAGCTCTCAATACTGGAACGAAACTGTGCACGAGTCAAATTACCAGCAAAAATCACTGGCACATTACCATTAAAGTCTCAAGAATCATTTCATTCAACTCAAGAGTGTGTGAATAGCAACAGAGGCTCGGCTTTGATATCAAGCATGTCTAGACACGGGCCAAACTCATTTAGCGAGCAGCACACCGCAGGCAGAGCTCTTTGTTTGCGTGCAACATCCAGATGCAGCTCTTTGCAGTTCTGTCAAATCTCTCTTTTACTCAAAGGCTGGGCTTGATTTCTTACTAAATTCAGGTTCTGTTTAAGGCCTCAAGATTGAACGAGAAGTTCATGACCTCAGACAGTACTTCCCATGAGTCTCTGCAACACAACACTGAATAAAAAAACAACATCACAAGCTTTACCTTCATAGGAGGGTGTGCGATTCAAGAGGTGGAGGTGAAAAGGAGGTTTTGAGTGTGAACGAGACTGGAAAACACAACCAGGAAAAGAGGAAATGAAAGGAGAAGGCAGGAAATTAGCAGAGACAGGTAAGAGCTGAGACTGTGAGAGATGCCAAAACTGATAGACGGACTGCTACGGAAAATTTCTTTCTGGAGCTGCATGTTTTAATTGAAATGAAAGTAAAATAATTTTAGATCTTATACATGTACAAACCATCTTTCCTAAACTTGTAATAAAAAGCGCTTGGAAATCTATTGTCAACAAAAGAGAAATTTTTCTGCCAAAACAAAAGCTTGATGTTTTAACGTTTAAAAATTATTACAGTTTTACATTTTAATATTTTTAATTTAGTGGTAGTATTAGTAGTAGTAATATAAATTGGATTAGATTTTTCCCTGTTTTCTATTTTATAGTAAAATAAAATAGCATAATAGCCATATTTCTTGATGTTTTCATATTTATATTTAGTAGCGATAATAATAAAATAATCCATTTTTGTTTATTGCATAATTTGCTTATATTTTGCAATAAAATGTCTTATGCTGTTTAATATTTGTATTTAGCATTAATGAAAGTATTAAATAATAATAAATGGTTTGCTTATTATATTTGCATTGCATTATTATATTTTTCTTTAAAATATTTATTTTGCAGTAAAATATTACAATAATAATTTAAAATGTTTAATGTTGTTTAATATTTGTATTTAGTATTATTAATAATAAAAATACTAAAACAATAGATTGTTTATTGCCTTAACATTTATACTTAGAAATAATAAAATAATAAATTACAATATAATTTTTTTTTTCTTCAAAATATTTATTTTGCAGTAAAATATTACAATAGTAATATATACGTTTAATGTATGTATTTAACAGTAGTAATAATAAAATAGTAAAACTATTAATAAATTGTTTATTGCTTTTATTTTTTTCTTAAACACATTATTCAGTGAAATTACAATAGCAATATTTCTTTTGTTTAACATTTATTCTTAGCAATAATAAAATAATAAATTACAATATTATATTTTTCTTAAAAATATTTTGCAGTAAAATATTACAATAGTAATATATCTGTTGTTTTAAATTGTTAGCAGTACTAGTAATAAAATACTAAAAAAAATAATAAATTGTTTATTGCTTTTATATTTTTCTTAAAAACGCTATACAGTGAAATATTACAATAACAATATTTATGTTGTTTAACATTTATACTTAGCAATAACAAAATAATAATAATTTATGATATTATATTTTTCTTAAAAATATTTATTTTGCAGTGATATATGTTGTACAATATATATTTAGCATTAGTAGTAATAAAAATACAAAAAATTGTTTATTGTTTTTATTGTATTTTTCTTCATTATTTATTATACAGTGAAATATTACAATAGGGACATTAAGTTTAGCATTTGTACTTAGAAAGAATAAAATAATAATTACAATATTTATTTACTAAAAATATTTGTTTTGCAGAAAAATATTACAATATTAATTTGTTTTGTTTAATAAATGTATTAGCAGTAGTAATACAAATACTAATAATAAATTGTTTATTGCCTTTATTACATTTTTCTTAAAAATATATACTTTGCAGTAGTAATAAACATAATAAAATAGTAATAATACATAAATATTTACAATTAAATTACAATAATAATATTTGTATTTAATAATAATAATAATAATAATAATAATAACAGTAGTAGTAAAAAGTAGTAATAAGTTATTGTTGTTGTACTTTATACATATATGGTCACGTCCAGATGTCAGTAAACGTTATTTTTTTTCAGCATGGATTTGGCTTAAAAGCACGAGTGATTAAGCCTATATAAGTGTGCAGCGATGTAAAGATCATCTGTTAAAATGAACCATCCATTCATCATATTATCATGCAAAACTAAGAATTTGAATAATTGTAATAGGAAGATCATGTGTGGTTTGCTAAATCAGAGAAAGATATAGGTGCGTGTGGATGGCAGGCGGATTACACTATTGCCTGATTTTGCTTTATTTCATCGTCAAAAGTAAGATTTTGCTTTCTTTTGTCATCAAAAGTATTCTGAAACAAGTCACAACTGAGCCGCTGTGCATCTCCATTTAAACACAGCGTTGTTTAGTTTATGAATGAACGTGCGTTTTTAAACGAATCTAGTGAAATGATTCAATTTTCCATTCATCAAGAGAGTCACTTGCTTTATTCAGGAATTAATCAGCTGTTCGAACGAATCAAATGAATGATATGATTCAGTAATTAAATCAGTGTCTTGCCGCCATCTGCTGGCAGGTCCTCTCAGTTATATAAAATTTTTAATACAGAAATATTAAATTTAAAACATTAATCTTAACATTAATCTCAGCTCTTAAACTTTAAGGTAAATGATTGACAGTTTTTATATTATCTGTTTTATACATTTAATACTTGGTCAGTTAGATTTTTTTGGTTAACTTTGGTTAAATCTTTTATAATCAAGATCCGAAAGATGGTTCATTGTGTTCATTGTTCATGATGTTAAGTTTAGAAATGATGCATGCATCCACTTATTATTAGTGTGACATTTTAGCATGCAAATAAAGGGGAGAACTTCAAGATATCGGCAGCACATATAGGCCATCGGCTGACCCTGACCTCTAAACATCGGCATCGGTTATAGAAAAACTCATATCGGTCGATCTCTACTACTAATGACTATGTAAATGTCAAATACATGAAGATCCTGATCCAGCTGTACGCGCTGTGCCGTTCCTGACGAAACATTGCTGAATAAAGCCACCATTTATTAGAAGCAAACCAAAAACCTTCAAGTGCAATTGCTGCAAGGATCCTCTCTTTGATGGGGATCATAATAACTGCACCTGTAGCGCTCGCATCAAAAACAAGACGGTCCCAGATCGACTTAATACATTCCAGCTGTTCCCTCGCCCATCTACAGGCTTCAATCTGTTTAGTAAACGAGAATAAGCTAGCTAGACATCGGCCTAATTTGAGGTTATGACTGGGTCCTGCTTGCTCGCCGTCTTTGATCGTGGTTTATGGGATCAGGTGGGCTTTGATCTTCACTGGGCATCTTCAGCGGCTCTACGGGTTCCTCACGCAGCCTGGACCAGGATATACACCAAGAGACTCCGGATGCGTCAACCTCTTATTCATGCTGTTCTGACCTCAAAACAAGCTAAAAACCTCTTAAAGGGACAGTTCAGCCAATAATGAAAACGTGCCATTAATCAACCATGACTTTTTCTCTTGAGTAGAACAGTAAGGACGATTCTTAATGATTCATAACATGTCAAGTCAACAAGTCAATGGCTACCAGTTTTTGAGAATTAAAAAATAACATCAAGGAAAACACTATTTATACCAGTGGCTCCTGATGATATATCAAGGTCTTATGAAGCAAAATGAAGGATCATTATCTTATTTTTGCACAGAGATTGGTAGCTATATTACTAAAATCTGTTGATTTTTAGCAATCTTTGTTGCATTATGTGCCAATGGTGACCATTCACAAAATGGCACTTTTCAGGTTTTTCTCCAAAGTTTGCATGCCTGTAACTCAAGCAGTATTAAAGATATTTGAATGCCCTTTTAGATATTGGGTCTTAACAAACTTTCCTTTTGGCATCTTTATTTTTAATGCCCTATGAGATTCGATTCCAGAGATATTGGAGCTTCAATATGGCTCCAGGAGTAAATCGTTAAAATTTACACATTGTCAGTGATCAAAAACCAAATGTGGGTCAGTTTAAAAAAAATACAATACTTCTTTTATTTCAAAGAGTAATGTCTGAGGAGCACATAAAGTGAATAAATTAGTCTTCATTAGCTCATCTTTGTACATTAACAACAAAAAAACAAAAAACAAATTGCTTGAGGCTCTGGATTACAGGTAATAATGTGGTAAATAATGAACCATTCCTTGCACAGACCAATCATTTTGCTTCATAAGACCTCAAAATATCACCAGGAGCCACGGGTATTAATTGTGTTGCTTGTTTATGCCTTTTTGACTCTCAAAGTGCCGGCAGCCATTGACTTACATGTTATGAATTACCAGGACCATGGTTTCAGCTAAAAATCTTCTACTTCTACTGAAGAAAAAAAAACTCAACCAGAGGTCCCCTGCTCAAATTTTTGATTTTGCTAATATTTATTCTGAAGACAGACAGACATGTCTAGTGATAAAAGCCAAAATATTAAATATGATGGATGAATAATTACGGAGTAATCCACTATTTTGTAGAGGGAGGTCAAAATGGCAATTTTCACCTTAGATTCAGAGTCAAGTTACAGGGGGTTAAAAATGACTTTAGAAAGATGGCAGCATTATAATGTTATTTTTACACAGAGATTGGTAGTTCTATTAGTAAAATCTGTTGACTTTAGCAATCTTTGTTGCATTGTGTGCCAATGGTGACCATTCAAAAATGGGGAAACAGCGCTTCTCTCACGTTTTTCTCCAAAGTTTGTATGCCTGTATCTCAAGCAGTATTAAAGATATTTGAATGCCCTTTTAGATATTGGGTCTTAACAAACTTTCCTTTTGGCATCTTTATTTTTAATGCCCTATGAGATTCTGTTCCAGAGATATTAGAACTTCAATACGGCTCCAGGAGTTAATCGTTAAAATGTACACATTTTCAGTGGTCAAAAACCAAATGTGGATCAGTATAAAAAATACGATGCTTCTTTTATTTAAAAAAAAGAATGTCTGAGGAGCAAATAAAGCGAATAAATTAGTCTTCATTAGCTCATCTTTGTACATTAACAACGAAAAAAACAAAAAATTTGCCTGAGGCTCTGGATTACAGGTAATATTGTGGTAAATAATTAACCATTTCTTGCACAGACCAATCATTTTGCTTCATAAGACCTTTTTGACTCTCAAAGTGCCGGCAGCCATTGACTTGCATTTTATGAGTCACCAAGGACCACGGTTTCAACTAAAAATCTTCTTTACTGTTCCTTTAAAAAACATCTTGGATGGCCTGAGACTGAGCATTTTTTTTATGGGTGAACCATTCCTTTAACATTGTACAGAACCTGACAGGACTTCTTAAAACTTGTCGTAATAGCTTGTGACTGAATCCAAAAGCACACCCAAAATTTAAGATTTTTATACACGCATTGAATAAAATAGCTTATGGCAGCATTTAGCTTAAAAAAACATCCTTTGGCCAGTGCTAAAATGCAATTGAGCTGCCAAAAGTAATTCTGAAGTAAGTGGACTGGCGTTGTGGAAGATGACGAGCACCGAAGGGGTTTGGAAAGCAAGCGGTTCCGCTCGACCGCGTGTGTTTTTAGTTCGAAGCTAAAGCGAGCCAGTCGGGGATTAAACGCTTGTAGTGTTTGCATATCAATCTTTCCAGGACTGTGACACATTCAGAAAACAAATGACAGCATTTATTACGCATTTAAGCGAAAGTCAACTTCCAAAAACACCAAAAGGAAATGTGTAGCCTAGGGCTGGACCAAAAAAAAAAAAAAAAAAAAATCTAATACTTACAATAATATATTCATGATGGTTCTGCTACACTTTCAGCAAGTGTATTAAATTCAAAAAATCCATCATTGCTTTGGAACTCGTGAGTATAAAAGCAAAGACAGATGTTTTAATAGCTTCTTTGATATAAACAACATTAGCAAAAATGGTTTTAGAGTTTGATTCAATTCTGGGAATCCCTTCAGTCTGGCCAATTCAATGAACCAATTCTAAGTTTTAATAACTCTTTTGTCATATCGGTCAAAAATCTTCCCAGAAATTTTTTTTTTTTTTGGTAAGTATTAAAATGCCAAACACTAAAAGTACTAATAAAAATATGTTAATCACACTTTTGTCCCATAACTTGAAAATGTTTAAAAAAAGCACTAAAAGTAAAACATAGTTTGTTTATTTAGCTAAAGTAATATCTATAATAATATCTTTAAAAAAATCCTTCCTTGGGTTAATTTAGACCTTGAAAAAACTGAGTTAAAATAATTTATATAATGAAATATTATAATAAATATTTCTATATTATTTTTTGTTCTAATGCTCAGAAGTTTCAAGCACTAAAAAATTTTAACAGCTAAATATTTTGCTATTTATATCTATAATGACAGTTATATGTAATAGTAATATATATATGCTATATATGTAATATATATATATGCTTCCTCGTTAATTTAGACCTTGAAAAACTGAGTTTAAATAAAATATTATAATAAATATTTAAATGTTTGTATTATATTATAATTCTCATGGAAGTTTCAAGCACAAAAAGTTTTTAAAAAACTAAATATTTAGGTGTTTTGTATATTTAGTTGTTAGCTAAATAAAAAGTTATGATTTAAACAGTTAGATTTAGCTAAATAAGTAATATTTATAATACATTTATTTTTAAATGCTTCCTTGTGTTAATTTAACCTTGAACAAACTGAGTTAAAATAAAAACATTTTATATAATAAAACTAGGGCTGGGACACGATTAATCGCGATTAATCGCATCCAAAATAAAAGTTTATGTTAACATACTAAATGTGTGTTTACTGTGTATATTTATTATGTATATATAAATACACACACAAACATGTATATTAAAGTAAACTGAAAATAAAAATTAAATTAAAATAAATAAAATATTTATAATTCTATATATAATCTAAATTAAATACAAATATAACTATCCACACATATAAGTATTTTTTAAAGGCTATACATGTATGTGTGTGTATTTATATATACATAATAAATATACACAGTAAACACACATTTAGTATGTTAACATAAACTTTTATTTTGGATGCGATTAATCGCGATTAATCGTGTCCCAGCCCTAAATAAAACATTATAATATATTTTTTTTTATTATAATACTCACAAGTTTCAAGCACTAAAAAGAATTGCTAAATATTCAGCCATTTATAATATCTATAATGACATTTAAAAAATATAAATATGCTTCCTTGTGTTTAAATACAATTTTATAATAATAAAACAATATATAAATATAATATTTTATTACAATACAATTTTATTTAAACACAAGCATATTTATATTTTTAATGTAATACAATTTTATAATAATATTATATTATATTATAAGAAATATTGATATATTGTTTATATTTAACCTTTTTTGAAACCTTTAAAAAAAAACTTACCAAAGATTTACCAAAGTGCCAAAAAACAAACCAAAATAAAAATAAAATAAGACGACGACAAAGCAGAAGTCAGAAGTCGAATAGAAGAAATCAAAAATTGAAGAAATCATAGAAATAGAAGCAGAAGTAAAAAAAAAAAAAAGAGAGAGAATAATATTATTTGCCCGTTTTTGTATGCATTTAGTTAATTAGCTAAATAAACAGTTATGATTAAACAGTAATATACTTACAGATTTTTATTTTATTTATCTATCCAAATAAATAATATTTATAATAACATTTAAGTAAAAATTAAATATGCTTCCTTGAGTTAATTTAGTAATATTCCTGTAAAGCATCTGCTTGCTTAAACTGAAATGGAGATGTCAGAGTGAGGGATTTCAAGTTCAGAAGATTGAGAGACACAAACTAAACAGTTGTTGTTCCTAATAACGCATAAAGCCTTCTCAAAATGACACCATGAAATTGAGAACACAAAGATCATTTTCAGGCTCGTTGGCTGGTCGGGGCTTGCAGCTGTCACTCACACACACACACACACACACACACACACACACACACACACACACACACACACACACACACACACACACACACACACACACACACACACACACACACACACACACACACACACACACACACACACACACACACACACACACACACACACACAGAAATGTTTCGTGAATATCCTCCAAGCCTGTCCTGCAACAAAGAACTGGAAGCTTCATGTGATTCTTTAAACACCGAGACAAATTTATCAACGTTTGGGGTTTGACATTGATCAAACATCATCCTGAAAAGGAGCTGAACGAACTGACTGAAGCATCTGTTGACTTACGCAGACACGACAAGACAAATTTCCAGCGTTAAGCATCATTTCAAGCATCGTTTCTATCCTAAGTGAAAGTCAATCACTTTAAAATCAGAATGCATTTGATGTTTAATTAACAGCTGAGAGGTGCAGAAACTACAATGACCAACAAAATGTCATTTGCACATCTGAAATCCCATTGGGTTTTGGCTTTAGTGTGTTGCACCTGGTTAGGGCAGGGTGGGAGACGCAAAAGAAAGGTTTTGGTCAGGTAAATGAAGCGTGTCGGGAAGGGTTCAACATGTGACGTGACCCCAGATGGCTACATGTCAGCTCCCTCTTTTTCAGTCAACAAAAGCCATTTATCATTCCTCAGGAGGAAGATCGGCTGCCGTTCGTCTCGGCTGCATCATTTCTGAATCTTTATGTAACTTTTGCTCTCTGAAACCGATTCGCAGTTATGCCATGAAGTCAGAAATAGCAATACTAGTAGTGATAGACACATTTATATGACACAGACTGATTAATAATCATTATTTGATGGTAGACAGCAAATCAAATCGATTTCTTTAAAAAGAAAAAAAGTCTCTTAAGCTCATTAAAATTGTCATTTATTTGCTCAAAAATACAGAAAAAAAGAGGAATATTATGAAATATTATTGCAATTCAAAATAACATTTTCTTTTTTAATATACTTTAAAATATAATTTATTTCTGTGATGCAAAGCTGAATTTTCTCTGCTTAAAAATACAGAAAAAAGAGGAATATTATGAAATATTATTGCAATTCAAAATAATATTTTCTTATTTTAATATACTTTAAAATATCATTTATTTCTGTGATGCAAAGCTGAATTTTCTCTGCTTAAAAATACAGAAAAAAGAGGAATATTATGAAATATTGCAATTAAAAATAATATTTTCTTATTTTAAAATACTTCAAAATATAATTTATTTCTGTGATGCAAAGCTGAATTTTCTCTGCTCAAACATACAGAAAAAGAGGATTATGAAATATTATTGCAATTCAAAATAACATTTTCTTATTTTAATATACTTTAAAATATAATTTATTTCTGTGATGCAAAGCTGAATTTTCATCTGCCATTACTCCAGTCTTCAGTGTCACAAGATCTTTAAAATCTTTAAAAAATACTTTTTGTATTCAACTTTGATTTAATTTTATTTCAGTTTAAGCTAAATTAGTGCTTATTTTATTTAGCTAGTAGGCAAAGTAATGTTTCTTTAAATATAAAGGAATTAATATTTTTATTCATCAAGGATTGATTAAAAGTGACATTAAAGACATTTAGAATTCTTTTTTTTTTTTTTATTTTATTTCAAATAAATGCTGTTCTTTTGTACTTTTCGTTCATCAAAGAATCCTAAAAAATAAAATGCATCACAGTTTCCACAAAAATACTGGGCAGCACAACTGTTTTCAATTATTCAGAAATGTTTCTTGAGCAGCAAATCAGCATTTTAGAATGACTTCTGAAGGATCATGTGACACTGGAGACTGGAGTAACGATGCTGAAAATTCAACTTTGATCACAAAAATAAATTACATTTTAACACATATTTAAATAGAAAACGGCTATTTTAAACTGCAAAAATATTTCATTTTTTTCCCAACATTTTTAACCTTTTTACTTGCTTGGAGTGCTTCAATATAGAGATGAATTATGCTTGAAATGTATACTATGCTTTCGCCCATGCATACATTGTGATGTTACGAGTGTTGCCGTAAAAACAAATGCCTGTCTGAGAGCATGAACACCTGCAAACAACACTTCATACATACAATGTAGTTTCAATGCAACAAAACGCAGAAGCTCACCTCAGTGTGGCCATATTAGGCTGGTTCTGGAGATGCTCTGGCCAGTGATGCTGCATGCAGAAACAGCGCACACCCTGAACGCAGCAAGACCCCATGTGAAGCGCTGCGGACGACACGGTGCTCTGGAAGAGGGCGCAATCCTGCGGGTTCCCGTTGCAGCAGACGGGCTGCCGGGGCGAGCAGTAAACGCAGCAGGGTGGCGGCAGCGCATTGGGCAGCAGCACAGCCAACCTCTGAGAGTCTGTGACATGCGACGAGGAAGAGGAAGAGGAGGCAGAGCCTGGAGTAGATGGACGTACGGTCCCGTTGGTTTTGAGCCCTCCGTTCTGACGCGACCGCATCGGCTGGGTCTGTTCGTTGGGCTGCGTGGATGCAGACACTTCCTGCTCGTCCTCCGGCTCTTCAATGGTGTTTGCTGTGGGGTAACCGGCGCCTGTTGAGGATCCGCCATTGCTGGTGGTGAAGCCCTCGCTCAGGGCCATGATCCTTCCTGTCCGCGGACCACACGCTGATCGGGACCTTACTCTGCAAATAAACACACAGTCACGGTTATTTGTGCACAGTGATCCAAATGAATCGGTTTACAATAACGGTCACCAATAACTAACTAACTAGGGATGCAATGAATGTTCGGCAACTGAAATTATTCAGCTGAAAATAGCAAAAAAAAAAAAGCTCTTTCGGTGTTCGGATGAATAAGCAAAAAGGCCAAATAAATGATACCGAACAATGACGTGACACGATCAAACAGAGGCGTGCACTAGGTAGGGATGCACCAGTTGACCGGCCATAAATCGAAACCGGACGGTTTTTGCATTTAACACGCGATTCGTTTTTATCCCGGCCGTTTTTTTTCCGGAAGTGTGTAAGCGGCCCGCGGCATTCGATTCATTCAGAAACATGTCACTTGTGTGGAGGTTTTTTCGAAATCTGTGAGCAGGACGTGAAGATTGCAAACTGCAATGTCTGCAAAGGACAGCCGCTTTCCTGTGCTCGCTGAAGTTGCGCGAGCGTACCTGTCCTCGCCCTGCACAAGCACGGACAGCGAACGTTTGTTCAGCTCAGCTTCTCACGTGACAGATGAAAAAAGAAACAGACTCACTCAGAGGTTGCGTTAACCGAAAATTGTCTGTCATTGACGGATTTTTTTAATCAGTGACGGAAAAATCTGAAGGCTGTCCGTCATTTTGACAGATTACACTGCGGGTGATCTGTTGTAAATTAAAACTGTAATTCCCACACCTGTCCAGTTGGTGCGAGCGCGCTCCAATGTGGCAGCAGAGCACTGGATACAGAACAAAAACTAAACTGTCACGAGGAATCTTTTGATACGCGCATGCGAGCACCCAGTATAAACTACAGCGGTCTCACGCCACATTAAAGAGCACCAAAACGGTATTTATTGCTTGAATTTCCTGATGAAATAGACAGAATTTGAAATCTGAGACTTTTTCATATTGAAAGTAAGAAAGCACAGAGCTTAATTGCTTATTGTGATTCATTAGTTATGCACACTACTGTTAATTCCTGAACTGAAAACAGCAAGATCCACTGAGATTCTTCTGTTCTCTTCATAAATAAGTGCATAAACCTATACAGTATGCTCGCCCTGTAGGTTCATGGTTAAAAATGAAAATGTGAACAAAAATAAAAGCAATTAAATGTGTTATTATAATTAAAATATGAAAATTAAAATGACGGGTAATAAAAGATTGACAGAATTTTTACGACCCTGTCCGTCAAAATGACAGACAATGTGGAAGTCTAACGCAACCTCTGGACTCACTTGAGACAAAGCTGAGATGCTTCTTTTTGTAAAAAAAACAAAACAAAACAAGAATTACTTTACTTTTGAAAAGCCAAAAATAAAAGTCTGTTCTGTTAAGAATGATTATTATTATTTTGCTTTAAATTGCCTGTTGGCTTACTGTTTTACTTTACTAAAAGCATGTTTTACTTATTAAAGGGGCTATATGTAACTTTTTCCCCAAAATAATAGTAATAGCCTTTTTATTTGACCATTTATGACTCAAACATCTCCTGATGAGCATACTGACACCTTGTCAGCTCACAGTGGGTGCACCTATAAGCCTGTATCCTATTTTTCCTATTTTCTGTCGGGTCAGATTTTTCGCGCGTTGACTGTTCTTTCTTTTGTAAACATAATGTTGACTTCTTAGCAGCGGAGCGTGCGATGCAAAGCGAGCAGAAAGGAAGAGCAGTTCCGTTTTTTGGCCACAGGTGCCAGTCGCGAGGTCAAATTTCAGAAAGTTACATATAGCCCCTTTAAAATGTATTTAATTTAATTTTTTTTATTTATTTAATTTCAGATGTCAGATGGTATTGATTCAATAGCCAATTTACTTGCATAACTTTTTGTTTTTGAAAAAAATCGGAAATCGGTATCGGAATCAGCCAGCTTGCTTGTAAAAAAAAAATCGGTATCGGAACCGGCCATGAAAAATCATGATTGGTGCATCCCTAGCACTGGGGCTGCTCGATTTTGGCAAAAATCATAATCACGATTATTATTTTGGTCAATATTGTAATCACGATTATTTAACACAATTATGACGTTTTATTAGTGATTAATTTAAAGATAGCAATACAGCAGAAAAAAAAAGATACAATTTTTTTTTAAGTGCTTTAAAAAAAATACTGAATACTTTTATGCAAGTCTACAGTAGTCAACTTTAGACTGGTATAAAAGTTATTTGAACTTCGCCATGTTCAAATAAAACAGTTGCCATGCCAACTTGGTGTAAACAAAAGCTTAGAAATGCTTGACCCGCCCCTGGGGTCTTCTGATTGGTCCACTGTTTTGGAACTGACATTGATGTGTGGCACTTCTTAAAAAATGTGTTGCTTGTGTACAAGATGCTACAAAAGAAGCAAGTGCGACAGTCATACATGTCCGTCTAGCACATTTACATAGAAAAACAATGGAAACAATGGATTTTATTTTTTTAATTTTTTTTTGGGATGGAAAAAACACTGTGTGAGAACGGCCCCTTAACATTTTACTATTTTAAATGTTTCAACTTCTTTTTTTCTTGTGAGTTTTAGTAAATTGGTTGTGTTTTTCCCTTTTTATTATTTGTTTATAGTCATTTTATTTCAGTTAGCCAAAATAAAATAGTTTTTTTTAATTTCATTATTTCAGTTAAAGTTTATTTTTTATGGTTTTAGATTTTGTTGATAAATGTAACAATTCAGGTTCTGACTCTAATTAAAAGAAGATTCCGTTGTTATTAACTCATCAACATTCCAGGTTGAATCATTTCAAATTCAAAATTAATTCAAGTTTCAAACCAACGCTTTATTAGTTTAAGACTGATTCAATTAAAAGAACTGACTCATAAGAGTCATTTGTTCTCAATTCTTTTTGATAGCCTTCGTTTTTTTTTTCCTCCATAGAGGTTTTTTAAATTCCTTGTTAAAATGTTTTAATCCATGTACCTGACAAACTCCATGAAGAACTACAACTTTACAAACTTTGATTTAAAGCAAAACGGCAGAATAGGAATCGGAAATTAATATAATAATTAAAATATTAAATTATAGTATTAAGGTAATATACACTACCAGTCAAAAGATTAATATTTTTTTTTAAGTCTCTTCTGCTCACCAAGCCTGCATTAATTTGATCCAAAGTACAGCAAAAACAGTAAAATATTTTTACTATTTAACTGTTTTCTATTGAATATATTTTAATTTAAAATATAATTTATTCCTATGATTTCAAAGCTGAATTTTTAGCATCATTACTCCAGTCGCCAGTAATATTCTGTTTGGATCTTAGTAAAAAACATTTATTATTATTTTTTAATTTATTTAATGAATAAAAAGTTCAGAAGAACAGCATTTATCTGAAATAGAATTTTTTAATAACACTATAAATATCTTTATCATCACTTCTGACCAATTTAAAACATCCATGCAAAATAGTAATTTCTAAAATTTCTTTCACCCTCTAAATATAATAAATAAATGATGATCTTTAGATCTTTCTACTCAAAGAATCCTGAAAAAATATATTTTTAAATATTAATAATAATAATAAAAAAATGTTTCTTAAACAGCAAATCAGCATATTAGAATGATTTCTAAAGTATAATGTGACACTGAAGACTAGAGTAAAGATGCTGAAAATGTAGCTTTGATCACAGAAATAAATTATATTTTAAAAATATATTCAAATATAAAGCAGTTCTTTTAAATAGTAAAAATATTACAGCTTTTGTTGTGTTTTAGATCAAATAAATGCAGGCTTGGTGAGCAGAAGAGACTTTAAAAAACATTAAAATCTTACAGTTCAAAAACTTTTGACTAATAGTGTATTTGACACAAAAAAAAAAGTTATTTCTAAAATAATCTTCTCTAATGAGACAATGAACAGGGTTTATAGTTCCAGAACTGCTACTGTAAGTAAACCTCAAGGAAATCATTTTTTTTTTTCTCATTTTGTCATTCAACCACAGACTGAGAACCGGTTCTCGATTACTAACCCAAGCGGAATATAAGGAAGAATGGCTTTGTGAACAAAGCGAATTTCAAAGGCGCTGTCTGATTGAAAAGAACAGGTTCAAACACATTGGACAGACAGCAGAGTCGTCGACGTTTCATGGTATGCTTGAATTTCAGCCCCCATGGCCAGGAAATTGTTGCAGAGGAATGACATGGACCGCCTCTGCGATATTAAATGTTTCACTGGATGTTTTAAGGCGCACGCCATGCATATCGCAGTAAAATAAGATCCAACCGTATTACTCAGGTAAAACGCACATGCTCGCAACTCTGGAAGTTTGCCCAGACGCAAACACTGACGCCATGGTCAGCGCTTTCTGTGAAGTAAATCACCCACGTTCTTACGTGACAGGTGGAGACCTGCAAGACTCCAATGGAAACCGAAGATCACCTCCAACCGCACACCAAAGAACGACGTGCCCGGGATCATGAAAGATCTCGTTTGATACCGAGGTGAGCAGGTTTCCCCTCTGACTGTCCTGTAAACACCGCGTCCAAAATACCCAACAAATCCGGTTGTGTTCGCAGCTGAACCGCATCCATTTAAAAAGCAGGCAGATAGAGAGAGCTTTCTGAAAAGGGAAACCCAAGGGAGGGAAAACATGTGCAGCGCTATGAATGCTCAGTGTAATGCTGAACGCCTCGTGCATCCGTTCTGCGCTGGAGGAAGATGATAACAAGACGTTTAAACAATCAGAAATAGCCTTCAGGGAACAAATTTGCATTCTGTTGGGAAGATGGAAAAATTTAATCATTGGTTTTTCAGAAGCACTTTTACTGTAAATATATACAGTGGCCTCAAAGTATTTAGGGACTTAAGTCACACTTCTGATTGAAATATCAAATGAAGTGTCTGTATTTGCATGTCTAATCATGTTTAAAGTCTCTTTGCCTGGTGTTTCGTTGGTTTTTAGTGGATGTAATCAGTTCTCCTCAAGTTCAGAGGAAACACAGGTGCAATTCATCATTTTAACTATCAACATTTTCACACTAACGTTTTACAAAGTCACACAATACTGTTTGTCTTCTTTTTCAACACTACATGTATTATTTTAACATTTCAAACTGTATAAAACTTAAGAAATGTCTCTTGAGCAGTAAATCGGCATTTTAGAATGATTTCTAAAGCATCATGTGACACTGAAGACTGGAGTAAAGATGCCGAAAATTCAGCTTTGATCGCTAAAATAAATTTAATTTTAATATAGATTCACCTAGAAAACAGCTATTTTAAACTGTAATAATATTTCACGTTTTTTACCATATGGTTGACTTTTGAAAACATTTTGAACAACTTTTGAATGGTAGCGTTTACAAATGATTAAAAATGACAAAGCTGGACTCGAGTAAATGTTTAACTAATTTGTCATAGCCATTGTTGTCTGGAGTGCTTTAGTTCTTCGATATAGAGATGAATTATGCTTGAAATGTACTGTTTTGTCTTCGTTTTCAACACTATATGTATTATTTTCGCATTTCAACCTGTATAAAATTGCCAAGTGTTTTGCTTGTGTTGATAGTTTGCTATCTAATGCAATGACATTTATAATAGCTATATTTCAAACTGGACCCTGGACCACAAAACCAGTCATAAGGGTCGTTTTTTTTATTTAGATTTATACATCATATCAAAGCTAAATAAATAAGCTTTCCAATGATGAATATTTGGTTAGGATAGGACAATATTTGGCTGAGACACAACTATTTGAAAATCTGGAATATGAGGGTGCAAAAAAAAAAAATTAAATATTGAGGAAATCGCCTTTAAAGTTGTTCAAATGAAGCTTTTATATACTTACGGCAGGACATTTACAAAATATCTTCATGGAACATGACCTTTCCGTATTATCCTAATGATTTTTGGTATATATACACACACACACACACACACACACATATTAAAAACAACACATTTCTTTTTATAAAACTAAATTACTGATTCATAGAACATCCCAACAGAATTGCATCTAACAGCTAGTTGCTCTAGATAGATAGATAGATAGATAGATAGATAGATAGATAGATAGATAGATAGATCAAATGTTAATCATAAACAAAAGCCAAACTTACAGAGCTTAGGACAGATCCCAGGTTTCCATTCCTTACAGACTCATTACACGAGTCCAACACACAAAACTGATTAAAACTGAGTTTTTTGGTGAGACAGGTTCAGATGTAATCATATATTGTGTTCGTATGTCTTCATCAGTCGGTTTATCATTCAGTCTAACACCAGCTCAAGCGCCAAGAGTCTCTGCAAACCGCGTTATTTACTACCTCTGGACTCGACAAACTTTTCCGCCACAAACATCCAAACAAACGCGTCCGAAACTCCGTAAACAAACCCAAAGTCTGCTCTAAAAACACGGTTTCGTAACCGGAGACAGGATAGCATTCCTCGATCGCAATAAAACGCTGTAATCCTTTCGAAAGGAACGAGTTACGTCGCGCATTTGTTGAGAACAACGGAGCGCATTCAAACACTCCATCTACGCGACACAACAAACACTACAGCGCTTCCATAAAGCCAAGCGGGCTGCCTACACTGCAAACGACGGAATCCTTGACGTCAGCGGTCGGTTGGCCAATCAGAGCGCTCTCATTATAATACACGGCGCTGCATTGATTTATTGAAGGGTCGGACGCACGCAGTAGAGATGAATATGAAGCAAAATATGGCAGAGCTGTTATACGTCTCGATTTCAATCTTTGCGTTTGGTTTTATTTCAGATTTCACCAGTGTATGAGATCATACTGAAAGCAATTCATACTGTAGGGTCCTAATGATTTCACATTATGATAAATAATTTGGATTTGTAATTTGAGAAACGCAAGTTGTTCTTCTGCAAATGGTACAATGTCAGAGTATGGAATTTGTGATTAGACTAGAAGTGTTTTTATCTTCTAATAAATAATGACAAGAAATACTGAAACTGATGTTTCCAACACAAGAACAAAAAGTCAAAATACATATAACTACAATTTTATATTTTTACATTTACATTACATTTATGGATGGATGGATGGAATGAAAAACAGGAATGAGGAATGGAATGGATGGAATGAAAAACAGAGGGGTGGATAGATGGATAGATGGATGGATGGAACAAAAGACGGATTGATAAAACAAAAGACTGATGGATGGATTAAATAAAACAAAAACTGAGGGATAGATGAATGGATATGGATGGATGGATCAAAAGTCAGATAGATGGATGGGTGGATCAAAAGTCGGATGGATGGATGAAGCGAAAAATGGATGAATGGATATATAGATGAATGGTTTTGAAAAAAAGACAGACGGATGAATTGTTGGATGGAATGAAAAACAGAGGTGTGGATAGATGGATAGATGGATGGATGGAACAAAAGACTGATGGATGGATGAAATAAAACAAAAACTGAGGGACGGATGGATGGATATGGATGGATGGATCAATAGTCAGATGGATGGATGAAGTGAAAAATGGATGAATGGATATATGGATAGATATAGATGGATGGGGAAAAAGACAGATGGATGAATGGATGGATGGAATAAAAAATAGAGGGGTGGATAGATGGATAGATGAATGGATGGAACAAAAGATGGATGGATAAAACAAAAGACGAATGGATGGATGGATGGATGGATAAAAAGTCAGATGGATAGATGAAGTAAAAAATGGATGAATGATATAAGGATGGATGGGAAAAAAGACAGATGGATGAATGGATGGAATGAAAAATAGGGGTGGATGGATGGAACAAAAGATGGATGGATGGAAAAAATACATTGATTTGATGGCTGGAATGAAAAACAGATGGATGGATGGATGGATGGATGGATGGATGGATGGATGGATGGATGGATGGATGGATGGATGGATGGATGGATGGATGGATGGATGGATGGATGGATGGATGGATGGATGGATGGATGGATGGATGGATGGATGGATGGATGGATGGATGGATGGATGGATGGATGGATGGAAAAAATACATTGATTTGATGGCTGGAATGAAAAACAGATGGATGGATGGATGGATGGATGGATGGATGGATGGATGGATGGATGGATGGATGGATGGATGGATGGATGGATGGATGGATGGATGGAAAAATTGAGGGATGATAGATAGATGGATCGATCAAAAAACAGATAGAAGGATGGACGGATGTATAGATATGTGAATGGATGGATTAAAAGTCAAATGGATGGATTGATGAAGCAAATAATGGATGGATAAAGGGAAAAATGGATGGATGGATGGATCAATGGGTTGGTGAATAGATGGATCAAAAATAGAAGGATAGACAGATGGTAATGGATGGATTAAAAGACGTATAGATGGATGAATGTATGGGAAAAAAGACAGATGGATTTGACAAATGGAACAAAAGACAAAGATGAATGAATAGATGGATGTATGGATAAATAGGTGGATGTATAGATGGATGAATGGAATGAAAGACCAATATTTAGAAATACAGACAGGTGGAAGGATAGAATGAAAGATATAAATACAAACAGACAGATCTATCCCAACTCCACATGTTCATGTTCAGCTGCAGGACTATGAGGGTCTGAGTAAAAATGCCCGTCTGAAATAACAACAGGCAGCTGAACTTCAAAGAGAAGAGGCTTCCAGAGCGAGACAGAGAGAGAGAGAGAGAGAGAGAGAGAGAGAGAGAGAGAGAGAGAGAAGGAGAGAGAGAGGGCACTGGAACTGGATGAAGCCGTAATCAAAGCGCTCCGGGCGAACTCTGTATCGATCGCCAGCACTTCATCAAAGCTGACAAGGTCAGCCAACAACACAGCGGGAGAGAAGAAAAAAAAAGAAGGGAAGAGAAAAGAAAAAGAACATCACAGAAGGATGAGGGTCACAGAGTGGTGTTGTTGTCTAAGCCCTGGATAGTACCTTTATATAAATGCAATAAGGTAACAGTTTCTAATCAGTTTATATTGAGAGTTAGTTAGTGCCACCTAAGTGAAAAATACAGCATTTTAAAAACAGCTCCGTTCCAAAACCTAGTGAGCTCCCTTGATAGATAGCAAGGTTGCAAAACAGATGCATAGAAACATAATGCTTGTTAAAATTCTAAGCCAGCATTTCATATTGCAAAGAAGGCAATCCCAGAATGCGCTGCAGTGAAGATGGCAAGAAAAATGTCAACTATATATTTTTTTTCAATACAGGAAGGTATTGATAAAAATAGAATACATTAGAAGTTTGCTTTCTCTAATCTGCAACTCTGACAACTCGAACCGAGAATCCTTTGGGTTTCCTGGTGTCTTTTTTCCCAAACTCTAAGGGACCAAATCTCTGTGACGCCTCTCTGAAATGAGGACGAACGACTCCTGGCTGCTTCCTCTGGCCCTCTGAGTCCCACATGTGTTTTACTGCGCTGGATACAGATCAATACAAGCTAAACAAATTATGGAGCGGATCAAAGCGGAACAGTTGGGAACTCTTAAGAACTCAAGTAAATGTTTAGACGTCTAATAAGAAAAGTATATTGACAGTAGCGTTTAATTTAGTCAAAGCTTTCGGATTAATCGTCGTTGTTTATCAAACACTAGCGCACAAGGCTGCAGACGTAAGCCATGCACGCGGCGGGCCCAAGCACATTCATATGCGGCCTTTTATTCTATGCTACAAAAATGTCGATCCATAAAAGTAGGGAGGGATGGGACGTTTGGCTGGAAATGAAATATGGGAGTGTGTTCTTGATTTACATTCCTCATACAAGTGTTGCCTAACGGCTCTCAGGTGCGAGCGAGAGCAGAAACCCTGTTCTGAATGTGACGAATGATCATTTAGTTTATGCTTTGTGCAGGTAGGTTGGTTATATACGCTTGGCATGTCGTTTGATCTGAAGCCTGATTGATTTCAAATGTAGCATTCCATCACTTGCTCACCTCTGCAGTGAATGGGTGCCGTCAGAGTGAGAGTCCAAACAGCTGATAAAAACATCACAATAATCCACAAGTAATCCACACCACTCCATCCATCGGTTAACATCTTGAGAAGCCGAAAGATAAGCGTTTGTAAGCAACAAGTCCATCATTAAGACGTTTTTTATAACTTCAAACTGTTGCAAGTTCATAATTCAAAAGTGGTCTGGTCCAAAACAGCTCTAAACAAATATGTGTGTGGATTTTGATGTGAGAGACGACAGGAGATGGACCTTTGTCACTGAAGCATTTTTATGGATTACAGACTCATACACTGCAAAAACTTATTTTCTTCCTTAGTATTTTTGTCTTGTTTTCTAGTATAAATATCTAAGAATTCTTGAATCAAAAAGTCTGGCTATTCAAGATGTAGATGAGTTTGTTTCTTCATCAAATTTGGAGAAATTTAGCATTTTATCACTTGCTCACCAATCTTTTGCAGTGAATGGGTGCCGTCAGAATGAGAGTCCAAACAGCTGATAAAAACATCACAATAATCCACAAGTAATCCACACCACTCCAGTCTATCGGTTAACACCTTGAGAAGCCGAATGATGTGTGTTTGTAAGCAACAAGTCCATCATTAAGACGTTTTTAACTTCAAACTGTTGCAAGTTCATAATTCATAATTCAAAAGTGGTCTGGTCTGAATTAGAGAGATCTGCACAGATCAAGCACCGTTTACAAGCCAAAACAGTCCAAAATTGCTCTAAACAAATATGTGTCTGGATTTTGATGTGAGAGACAACAGGAGATGGACCTTTGTCACTGAAGGAAGCATTTTTATGGATTACAGACTCGTACAACTGCAAAAAATTATTTTCTTCCTTAGTATTGGTGTCTTGTTTTCTAGTATAAATATCTAAGAATTCTTGAATCAAAAGTCTGGTTATTCAAGATGTAGATGAGTTTGTTTCTTCATCAGATTTGGAGAAATTTCTTACCAATGGATCCTTTGCAGTGAATGGGTGCCGTCAGAACGAGAGTCCAAACAGCTGATAAAAACATCACAATAATCCACAAGTAATCCACACCACTTCAGTCCATCAGTTTACACCTTGAGAAGCCGAAAGATGTGTGTTTGTGAGAAACAAGTCCATCATTAAGATGTTTTAAACTTCAATCCCTTGCTTTTGGCCAAATTACACTGCAAGAAATTTTTCTTTAGTATTATTGTCTTGTTTTCTAGTATAAATACCTAAAAATTCTTGAATCAGGATGCATTTATTGGACAAGTAAAACGACTTTATGATATTATGTCTTGTTTTCTGAAAAAAAAATTACCCAAGAAAAAATATCTGCCAGTGGGTATTGAAAAATAATCTTGTTTTTTAATTTAAGATTATTTTTCTTACCCCATTGGCAGATATTTTGGCTTGTTTTAAGCAAAAACAAAACATGGGTATTGGGGACAAGTAATTTTACTCTAGTAAATGCATCCCAAAAGCAATGGTTAGAAGTTAAAAACATCTTAATGATGGATTTGTTTCTTACAAACACACAGCTTTTGGCTTTTTAAGACATTAACTGATGGACTGGAGTGGTTATGTGGATTACTGTGATGTTTTTATCAGCTGTTTGGACTCTCATTCTGACGGCACCCATTCACTGCAAAGGATCCATTGGTGAGCAAGTGATGAAATGCTATATTTCTCCAAACTTGTTGAAGAAACTCATCTACATCTTAAATGGCCTGCCTTTTTGAACCTATATTTATAGAGTATATATTCTACAAAAGTTAATGTATAGACAGAAATAAGCTGTTAAAAAGATGAGAGATCGGAGTGACTGTCTATTTCAGAGTGTGTTCGGCTCTTCCTTTGAGGAATGGCCCAAAACTCTGCGCCGGTCTTCCAGAGTCGATCTGAGATCTGGCCGCGGCTCAGCAAACAGCAAGCGGCTCTGGAATTCCTCCGGCGGACGAGGGGGTGGAGAGGGACAGAGCGGCCGGAGAAGGGAGGATGTCTGTCAGATACAGTCTTCTGGACTTCCACCCACTTTTTGGAGTGTGGATGTCAAATTTCTCTAGGGGCCTCAGATTCCAAAGCGAGGGAGGTTCAGGGGCCGGAGGAATTCTGACATGATGTCTCAAGGCCAAAATGAAAAGAAACAGCAGTCTGACGGTATTACAGAAGGAATAAGCAAAAAAATAATTTAATTTTGGAGGGTGGAACAGGCTTTCAATTTGCTTAAAATACATGCACCACATTAGTCAACAATAATTAAATTCATATTTAAAGAATGCTTTGGGTTTCAAATCAAAAGCTCAGTTCTATCAATGCCAATTATGGAATAATGTTTTTTAATGGTTAAATCTCTTAAGCCCACAAAGGCTGCATTCATTTGATTAAAGATTCTAAATTAGAATTTACAATAGCTTGAAGTCAAAAGTTGACATTCCTCTTTCAGAATCTGCCAAATGTTAATTGTTTGACCAAAATAAGAGGGATCATACAAAATGCATGTTATTTTTTATTTAGTACTGACCTGAATAAGATATTTCACATGAAAGACGTTTACATATAGTTCACAAGAGAAAATAATTTGTTGTTTATGAGTCCTTTGTTTGTCCTGAGCAGTTAAACTGTCTGCAGTTCTTCAGAAAAATTCTTCAGGTGCCACAAATTCTTTGGTTTTCCAGCATTTTTGTGTATTTGAACCCTTTCCAACAATGACTGTATGATTTTGAGATCCATCTTTTCACACTGAGGACAACTGAGGGACTCATATGCAACTATTACAGAAGGTTCAAACACTCACTGATGCTCCAGAAGGAAAAACCATGCATTAAGAGCAATTTGAAGATCAGGTAAATTTAACTTATTTTGTCTTCTAGCAAATATGTAAGTATCTTCTGTAGTTTCTGAAGGGCAGTACTAAATGAAAAAGAATATGATATTTAGGCAAAATAAGAAAAATGTGCACATCTCCATTCTGTTCAAAAGTTTTTTCCTTCCTTCTGAAGTCCCTCAGTTGTCCTCAGTGTGAAAAGATGGATCTCAAAATCATACAGTCATTGTTGGAAAGGGTTCAAATACACAGAAATGCTGGAAAACCAAAGAATTTGTGGGACCTGGAGAATTTTTCTGAAGAACAGCAGGCAGTTTGAGTGTTTAGGACAAACAAGGGACTCATGAACAACTATCACTAAACAAACAAAAAACAACAACACAAACACAGCCGTGGATCATTCAGGTAACAACACATTATTAAGAATCAAAGGGATGTAAATAGTTGTAAAAATTCAACTATTATTTCCTCTTGTGGACTATATGTAAACATCTTCTATGTGAAAGATCCCATTCAGTACTAAATAAACAATAACAGGCATTTTGTATGATACCTCTTATTTTGGTAAATAATTAACATTTGGCAGATTCTGAAAGGGGGGTGTAAACTTTTGACCTCAACCTGTTTGTGAATATCTGTTAAAATGTCATTTATTCCTGTGATCAAATCTGAATTTCCAGCATCATTACTCCAGGCTTCAATGCCACATGATGCTTCAGAAATCATTTTAATATGCTGATTTGCTGCTTAAGAAACATTTTAATTATTATCAATGCTGAAAACGGTTTTGCTGGAAAATGTTACACATTTTATTTTTCAGGAATCTTTGATAAATGTGACCCTGGACCACAAAACCAGTCATAAGGTAAAATTTTACAAAATTGAGATATATACATTATATGAAAGCTCAATAGATAAGCTTTCTATTGATATATGGTTTGTTATGATAGGACAATATTTGGCCGAGATACATCTATTTGAAAATCTGCAATCTGAGGGTGCAAAAAAATCAAAATACTGAGAAAATCACCTTTAAAGTTGTCCAAATTAAGTTCTTAACAATGCATATGACTAATCAAAAATTACATTTTGATATATTTATAGTAAGAATTTTACAAAAAATCTTCTTGGAACATGATCTTTACTTAATTTCCTAATGAGTTTTGGCATAAAAGAAAAATCTATAATTTTGACCCATACAATGTATTTTTGGCTATTGCTACAAATATACCCCAGCGACTTAAGACTGGTTTTGTGCTCCAGGGTCACAAATAGAAAGTTCAAAAGAACAGCATTTATTTGAAATAGAAATGTTTTGTAACATTAATTATGTCTTTACTGTCATGTTTGATCAATTTAAAGCATCCCTGCAGAATAAAAGTATTTCTTTTTAATACTTTTTATTCACTAAAGTAGTTCCTAAAAGGTCAAATTAGACCAAAAAGCTTCACATTTCTACTTTTAAACCTTCCCCGCGCACTTAGAGTCTTGATGCAAGTAGAAACGCACAATCTGGCATTAAGACCGATATCAGACAGTTAGATTAAAGTTGATTCCACACAGCAGAATTAAATCGTAAATCCTTAACTGATGAAAACGTAACACAAACATTTGTGCAAGCCAACCACGAAAAAATTACAAGTACATTTGTGATAAATGACCACAAAAGCCGCAAAAATATCATAAGTGCTTAAATAAATTTCAGCTGTTGCTGCGCGGTTACACCCGCAAAGCGGCAGCCTGGTCTGCGTCTCGTTCCGCTTTCATGCCAACACAAACCAAATCACCTCACCCTGCATGATTTCACTCAACGGCCCCAGGAAAGACGGACGTGTGTGTGTGTGTGTGTGTGTGTGTGTGTGTGTGTGTGTGTGTGTGTGTGTGTGTGTTGGGTCTGATTTTAATGAACAGGCCCGTACTAACAGCGCTCTGCTGGGGAAAGACTGCTGGCATCCTGCCTGTGTCATGTTTCCAATGAGCGTCATGAACCAACAGCTGCTGGCCACATTAAAAATGTGAAAATCACACAACAACACAAAACAATCTGTTCATATTGCATTGGAAATGTGTGCGTTCATGCATTATGCATTATGCATTTATTCACCTCCAGATTAGCTAGTCGTACTAAAGCTTAACCTATATTTTGTGTCAGACCACCGGCTTTATGCACAATGGCACACATTTGCATTGCATTCAGAGTTGCACTAGGATTCTGGACGCAGACCAGAAATGCTTTTCAGCTTTTTTTTTTAAGAGCAATACCAGTAAATTTTCCCCCAAAGGGCCACTTTCTGGCTTTTTCGCTGGCTTTTGTGCCAGATATGACGCTATAGGATTATGTTATCAATTATCTAAAGCCTACTGTATCATATTTGATATGCAAAGTCCTCTAAAATGATTAACATGATTACGCAAACTTTGTCTACCACATGACTTCTGTCGTTTTTATCAAGCAACCTTTAGCTGCTTTACGTGTCTTTTTGATGTCAAATCTGTTATTTTAATAAAGTAAGCATAAGAATAATTTATGTTATACAGAATCAGCTTAGATTTAATTGATTATTGATAAATGGAATGTTTATTTGTTCATCTCTGATTATCATTGGACTGCATTGCATTATATGTTTTGATTTAATAAATATCATCTCACTGAGAGATATTTTTGGAGATATAGAGCGACGACTGATATTTATATCATTTTATGTAAGTATCCGCTATACTGTTATGAAGATTTCATTGATTTACATTACAATTATCAGAATTTCATCACTTTTCATTCATATATGTGACCCTGGACCACAAAACCAGTCATAAGGTTAAATTTTACAAAACTGAGATATATACATCATATGAAAGCTCAATAAATAAGCTTTCTATTGATATATGGTTTGTTAGGATAGGACAATATTTGGCCGAGATACATCTATTTGAAAATCTGGAATCTAAGGGTGCAAAAAAATCTAAATACTGAGAAAATCACCTTTAAAGTTGTCCAAATTAAGTTCTTAACAATGCATATTACTAATCAAAAATTACATTTTGATAGGTTTACAGTAGGAATTTTACAAAAAATCTTCATGGAACATGATCTTTACTTAATTTCCTAATGATTTTTGGCATAAAAGAAAAATCAATAATTTTGACCCATACAATGTATTTTTGGCTATTGCTACAAATAGCGACTTAAGACTGGTTTTGTGGTCCAGGGTCACATATATATCCGCATCTGCACCAAATTAAATATTTTTGCTCAGTTTGGGTCCTTAACCGTAAAAATAAAATTGAGACTTTTTTCCTTCATATTCTCACTATATCAGACTATACACTACCAGTCAAAAGTCTTTGAACTGTAAGCTTTTTAATGTTTTTTCTGCTCACTAAGCCTACATTTATTTGATCCAAAATACAGAAAAAGCAGTAATATTGTAAAATATTTTTAGTATTTAAAATAATTGCTTTCTATTTGAATATATTTTAAAATGTAATTTATTTGGGTGATCAAAGCTGAATTTTCAGCATCATTACTCCAGTCTTCAGTGTCACATTAACCTTCATAAATCATTCTAATATGCTGATTTGCTGCTCAAGAAACATTTTTATTATTATTATCAATATTTAAAACAGTTGAGTACATCTTTAATGAATAGAAAGATCAAAAGATCAGCATTTATCTGAAATAAAAAGCTTTTGTAACATTTTATATTCATTATATACCATTCTAAAGCTTGGAGTTTGGGAAAATTTGGGAAAGAAATTATAGAAATTAATACTTTTATTTAGCAAGGATGCTTTAAATTGATCAAAAGTGATGATAAAGACATGTTACAAAAGGTTTGTATTTCAGATAAATGCTGTTCTTCTGAGCTTTCTATTCATCAAAGAAACTTGAAAGAAAAAATATACTCAGCTGTTTTAAACATAATAATAATAATTGTTTTTGAACAGCAAATAAGCATATTAGAATGATTTCTGAAGGATCATGTGACACTGAAGACTGGAGTAATGATGCCAAAAATTCAGCTTTGATCACAGAAATAAATTACATTTTAAAATATATCCAAATAGAAAGCAGTTATTTTAAATAGTAAAAATATTTCAAAATTTTACAGTTTTTGCAGTACTTTAGATTAAATAAATGCAGGCTTGGTGAGCAGAAAAGACTTCATTAAAAAAAATAAAAAATCTTACTGTTCAAAAACTTTTGACTGGTAGTGTATGAGCAACAAAATCCTAAAGCATCAAATTTGATGCTCAACAACTTTTTAGATTTTGTCTATTGTCTATTTTTATTCCATAAGTCAGGCTTACAGGGTTAAATAACAGTGTATTCGTGATTCTATAGTGTTTTGTAATCCCCATCTTCTTGCTTCAAGTCACCTCGAAATATCTCCCTCAAAAAAAGTCCTTCTGGGAAAGCTAAAAAAAAACTGGGAACATAAAAACTAAAGGCTAAAATGCGATCAGCGCATATTTGTTATCTTCCAAATGCTTCCAAGCATGCTGACAATGCAAAAAACACAAGTACCAGTGGGCGGCTGGGTGGAAAATATAAACAGAACCTCTGCATAATGTCCATGTCGGATGAGTCAAACTGATTTAAAGACGTTAAAAGTCTGTACAACATCAACTTTTTTAACGTTCCTGGTCTTATTGTGCACAATGAATCATTGCACATTATGGAAGTAAAAAAGCTCCCAACCCTCCGGCCTTCCAAGATGTAGATGAGTTTGTTTCTTCATCAGATTTGGAGAAATGTAGCATTGCATCGCTTGCTCGCCAAAGGAGTGAATGGGTGCCGCCAGAATGAGAGTCCAAACAGCTGATAAAAACCTCACAATAATCCACAAGTAATCCACACCACTCCAGTCCATCAGTTAACATATTCAAAAGCTGTCTATGTATAAGAAATAAATCATCATTAAAATATTTTTAACTTTAAACTGAGTCCATAATCCATGATAATGCTTCCTCCAGTGAAAAAGTCCATCTCCTGTTGTCTCTTACATCAAAATCCAGTCACATATTTGTTTAGAGCTGTTTTGGCTTGTAAACAGTGCTTGATCTGTGCAGATTTCTCTCTCAAAAGTGTTATTATGGATTATGAACTCGTATTTTAAATTGCAATAATATTTCACAATTTTCAATGCATTTTTAGTCAAATAAATGCAACCCCAAACTTTTCAGCAGTACTTTGTATTGTTAAAGTATTACATACAGATTAAAATAATTATTTTCTGTGTAAAAAAAAAAAACTATTGTTTCTTAGATTGAAATAGAAAACCTAACACTTATGCAACTAAAACATTTATAATAGCTGCAAACTTTAATAAATAAATTACATTTTACAGTTTATTACAATAGAAAAGAGTTTTTTTAAATTGCAAAAATGTTTCACAATTTTTACAGTATTTTTGGCCTTGGTGAGCAGAAAAGTAATTTTACCAACCTCAAACTATTCAACAATAGTGTGTTTAAAAAAAATAAATGTGACCCTGGATCACAAAACCAGTCATGAGGGTGAATTTTGAGATTTGAGATTAATACTATATAATCTGAAAGCTAAATAAACAGCGTTCCATTGATGTATGGTTTGTTAGGATGGAACAATATTTGGTCGAGATACAACTATTTGAAAATCTAAAATCTGAGGGTGCAAAAAAATTCTAAATATTGAGAAAATCGCCTAAAAAAAGTTCTTAGCAATGCATTTTACTAATCAAAAATTCACTTTTGATATATTTACAGTAAGAAATTTACCAAATATCTTCATGGAACATGATCATTACTTAATATTCTAATGATTTTTGTCATTAAAAAAAAAATTGATAATTTTGCAATGTATTTCTGGCTGGTTTTGTGATCCAGGGTCACTATTGTAATTATTCAAACCAAACATTTGGTTCGTCAAACCATCCTGTTGCACCTATGTAGTAAATAAATTACTTTCATGCCTCGTATTTTGGTCAGAAGTGTTGGTTTGAAGTTAAAAACCTCTAAATGATGGATTTGTTTCTATCAAACATGCAGCTTTTGGCTTCACAAGATGGACTGGAGTGTAGTGGATTACTTGTGGATGTTTTTTTTCAGTTGTTTGGACTCTCATTCTGACGGCACCCATTCACTACATTGGATCCATTGGTGAGCAAGATGATGCAATGCTGCATTTCTCCAAATCTGATGAAGAGACTACTCCTTAAAATTCCAGCTAAATAACCATGCATTTTCCATTAGATTATAGTGATATTAATCTAAAATGTAATATTGACAACTGTCAAGTGTGCAAAACAGTCACATTTTTGCCGAGAACTGCATCTGAAACATTATCATCAGGGTACCAGCAGATACACCAAATGATGAATGTATGCTTTGACAAATGTGTCCTATAAATACAAACATGTGTGCACTCTTGTCCACACTAACAAATGTTTCTAGAACTGTATGTATGTCATTGTTTTAATATCTAAAACGACACAAGTCTGTTTTTCTGATGGGATTTGGATGTGAATAAATGTTTTTTGAGCAGCAAATTATTAGAATGATTTCTGAAGCATCATGTCAAATCCTCTACTATTTAACAACAAATAATGTGAGAAAAGTGATACTGTGACAGGAAAATGACAGCAATAGTGGCTCTGAAAAGAGTAGGGCTGTCCCCGAATAGTCGAAGATTCGATGCATCGATATGCGGAGCCTGATTCGACCACAGATCTCACAGTCGAATCTTCGCGGGTGAAACGAGCATCATACCATTTTGGCAATATGGGGGTGCTCAATGTCTAATTGCACACAGAACTACTGGTTTTGTACGGTTATATTACGTTATATACAGCCTTTGATTATGATAATGCAGTAAAAACAAAAGTGAAAAGAAAGAAGCGTTCAATAAATATTTTTAACGTGTTTGTGAATAAATCTAACCACCCCTGTGACAGATTTAATTTTCACTTGCCCTGATCCATGATGAGATGCGGACCATCTTGACGGCAGGGATTAGGCGGCGATCACACCGAACGCGTTTTTGCAATTGGAGGCGCCTCTTTTGAATGTTTTTCTGTTGGCAGTGAGCGTTCTGCGCTCTGTTTATGCACCCCCCGCGCCTCGCGTTTTTGCAGGAGCGGTCTGAGCGCCTGAAAATCAACTCTGAAACTCTGAAAATCAACTCTGAGCGGAAAAACGCCCAACGTCATTCGCGTTCTTTTCCATTGTCCAATCGAATGAATGGAGAGGCGGGCCTTCTGTTGTGATGGCGAAAGTTTACCGTTGCTTAAAAAGTCCGGAGACTGCAAGAAATGGAGGAGAAACCTTTGGTGTCTATCGTGGGTAACCAGGAGCTGTATTATTTAGGGTTTCTGCTAATATGACAGTTTACTTAACAGCAAAAAACTAAGATTTTAGAGCGTTCGCGCTATAATCCTTTGATTTGACTGACAGGACAGCTGTTTCGGTCGTTGCTTAGCAAAAAAGGCAGTGCTGTGCGCCTCGCGTTTTTAGAACTAAAAGACGCGTTTTTTTTTTTTTTCTTTAAACCTATAAGTTCGTCTGTCAGTTGGCAGGCAGTTTTGGTCGCTTTATTAAAAGTTGTTGCTGTGTGCAGTGTGTAAAATAAAATAAAAACTATTTTACCCTCCTGCTGACTATAGTGTCGTGCCCCTCCCAACCCATTCACACACACACATAGGCCTAGATGATTCGACTATCGGTCGACTATAGAAAGATTCGAAAATTCTGATTCGACTATGAAAATTCATAGTCGGGGACAGCCCTAGAAAAGAGAAATCCGGGCGCTTCTGTATGTTTAACCCTGAGTATTTTAAAAGAACAGATCGGGTGTCAGGATCTCACAGTGCTTACAGTGAAAAAATTGCGGTGCGGTTAGAAACAATTTCCACTCAGAAAGTGATAGCAAATTTCACAAACAAGTAAAGCTGAATTATATTAGAACTTCTAAAGCAGGAAGACTGAAATACCAACAAAAATCATATTGACAGTGTAAATCTACCACAAAACCAGTCTTAAGTAGCACAGGGATATTTGTAGCAAGATATTTGTGCGGAGATATGGCCTCACATCCATTTTTGCGGGTTTTTCGTAGAATTTGTTTGTGCACTATTCGAGAACGGTTCAACTAATCAAATTGAATTCCATAACTTTTAGCCAGCATGGTCTGAAGATGATCTGAGCCAATTTTGGTGAAATTTTGTGATTTTGTCTGAAAATCAGACAAACCGTGTAGGACGAGTTCGAAAATGTAGGTTTTTCAACAATTAAAAGTAGAAAAAGAGTTTGGCACTAGAGAATTTGAGTTAGAGACTCCAAACTTGCTATGGTTAATGATGGGAATGTCCTCTATCAGTGTGCCAAATTATACAACTTTCCCGCAAGCGGTTCTATGGGCTGCCATAGACGCAATGGCGGAAGAAACAGAAGAAGAAAAAGAACACCAACGGATACACTAGGTGCCAAAACCGTTGCAGAGATATGGCATCACATCCATTTTTGCGTGCTTTTCATAGAATTCGTTCGTGTGCTATTTGAGAAAGGTTCGACTAATCAACTTGAATTCCATAACTTTTTGCCAGCATGGTCTGAAGATGATCTGAGAAGTTCGAAAATGTGAGTTTTTTTAAACAATTAAAAATAGAAAAAGAGTTTGGCACTAGAGAATTTGAGTTAGAGACTCCAAACTTGCTATGGTTAATGATGGGACTGTCCTCTATCAGTGTGCCAAATTATACAACTTTCCCGCAAGGGGTTCTATGGGTTGCCATAGACGCAATGGCGGAAGAAACAGAAGAAGAAGAAGAAAAAGAATGCCAACGGATACACTAGGTGCCAAAACCGTTGCGGAGATATGGCCTCACATCCATTTTTGCGTGCTTTCCGTAGAATTTGTTCACGCGATATTCGAGAACGGTTCGACTAATCAACTTGAATTTCATAACTTTTTGCCAGCATGGTCTGAAGATGATCTGAGCCAATTTTGGTGAAATTTGGTGATTTTGTCTGAAAATCAGACAAACCGTGTAGGACGAGTTCGAAAATGTAGGTTTTTCAACAATTAAAAATAGAAAAAGAATTTGGCTGCAGAGAGTTCGAGTTAGAGACTCCAAACTTGCTATGGTTAATGATGGGAATGTCCTCTATCAGTGTGCCAAATTATACAACTTTCCCGCAAGCGGTTCTATGGGTTGCCATAGACACAATGGTGGAAGAAACAGAAAAAGAAGAAGAAGAACGCCAACGGATACACTAGGTGCCAAAACCGTTGCAGAGATATGGCCTCACATCCAGTTTTGTGTGCTTTCCGTAGAATTTGTTCGCACAATATTCGAGAACGGTTCGACTAATCAAATTGAATTCCATAACTTTTTGCCAGCATGGTCTGAAGATGATCTAAACCAATGTTGGTGAAATTTGGTGATTTAGTCTGAAAATCAGACAAACCGTGTAGGACGAGTTCGAAAATGTAGGTTTTTCAACAATTAAAAATAGAAAAAGAATTTGGCACTAGAGAGTTCGAGTTAGAGACTCCAAACTTGCTATGGTTAATGATGGGACTGTCCTCTATCAGTGTGCCAAATTATACAACTTTCCTGCAAGCGGTTCTATGGGTTGCCATAGACGCAATGGCGGAAGAAACGGAAGAAGAAGAAGAAAAAGAACGCCAACAGATACACTAGGTGCCACCGCCCCTTTGGTGCTTGGCCCCTAAAAATTGACCATTATGACTGGTTTTGTGGTCCAGGGTCACATATGAGTTATATTATCTCTCTATATTCAGATGTGCATAACATCCACATAATAGACTCACTCTTTCTCTCCGTTTATATGAACAGACGAGGGTCGTTCCAAAACACTCATGAATCCAAGAGAGTGCAAATTTTTACAATAAATGGGGCGTGCGTAGCGCTTTTGGCAGCCAAATATTAATATCTAAGACCCTAAAACCGAGAAACACATAAGCTCTTGCCATACTCGGATTTATTAGATGATTATACGAGTGTGTGCGAGAAGATTTCTTAACTAAATTTTCTGTAAAATGACTAGCTGACTACAACACGCTCTCCACCCAGAACCTGCTGGGCCCTGCCATTAATCCTTCATCCGCTAAATGAGGTCAAAACATATTAACATCAATGACATCAGGAGCGGCTCTGACAGGAGCACATCTCGGCGGACGTTACTCTGCGAACTTCCCAGGGCCAAATGAGGAAAAAAGCCAAAGGGTGAGAAATGGGAAAAGTACTGAGTCCTTCCAAAACGCCCTGCACAAACTCATTTTCCAGAGCTCAGCAGCTAAACTTATATCATCCGGCAAACGCTCTGTATTCTCAGTGTGGTGTCATAAAAATGTGCGAAAACTCTTAGGACACTGTAGCTCTGTTCCAAAAGCTAGCCATCTGCCTACGGAAACAGTATTTTAAGGCATCTTATAAATGTGCTCCAACCAGTGTTATTTTAGTATGACTGAGATTATGAGATGAGGTATTATATTAAATTGGATTTCATTTTTATATTTTCTGCTTTCACTTTAATGTTTGTTCAAGTTTTAGATTTTTTAGTTTTTTTTTTTAATATGCATATATTATTTATTTAAAGGTTTTAGTTTATTAAGTGCTTTTCAATGCCATAGAAGAACCTTTTTTGTTTAAACGGTTCCATAAAGAACCTTTAACATCTGAAAAATCTTTCTGTAAGACAAAAGGTGCTTTGTGGGGAAAGAAGGTTCTTTAAATTATAAAAAGGTAAGAAAGAGATGGTTCTTTAAAGAATGGTTCTTTGTGGAACCAAAAATGGTTCTTCTATGGCAACACTGTGAAGAATCTTTTAAAGCACCTTTATTTTTAAGAGTGTAAATGTAAAAGAAAAATGTTGCCTTTGCAACTAGCTGAAAATAAGTTTAAGGGTTTTTAAAAAATATTTTAACTTTTTTTAATGGTTTTAGTTTCAGATTCGGTTTTATTCTTGAAATGCATTGCAACAAGACCACTTAATAAAACCATTAAAGGTCAGTAAGACCTTTTATTTATCAAGGATGCATTAAATTGATTAAAAGGGACATTAAAGACATTTCTAATGTTTTAATTTCAACACTGATAATAATCAGAATGTTTCTTGAGCAGCAAATCAGCATATTGGAATGATTTCTGAAGGATCATGTGACACTGAAGACTGGAGTAATGATGCTAAAAATTCAGCTTTAATCACAGAAATAAAATACAGTATACAATATAAAAGATTTATTTTAAATTTTAAAATTTTTTCAGTATTTTTGATTAAACAGCAATGATTAAATGCAGCCTTGGTGAGTAGAAAAGTCAATTTACCAACCCCAAACTCCAAATGCAGAGATCTGTGAAAAAACACTCATGTTTTTTTTTTTTTTAATTCAGTAAGGATAGATACAATTCAGTAAAAGTGACTGTAAAGACATGTATAATGTTACAAAAGATTTGTATGTCTAATAAACGCTCTTCTTTTGAAGTGTCTATTAAAAAGATTTCTGTTCTTTTGAACTTTCTATTCATCTGTGAATCCTAAAAAATAAAATGTATCCGTTTTCACCAAAATATTGGCTGTCTTCAACATTGATAATAATCAGAAATATATCCTGAGCTGCAAATCAGCATATTAGAATGATTTCTAAAGGATCATGTGACACAAGACTGAAGTAACGATGCTGAAAATTCAGCTTTGATCACATGAATAAATTATATTTTAAAATATATGAACCTAGAAAATGTATTTTTTAAATTGCAATAATATTTCACAATTTTCAATGCATTTTTGGTCAAATAAATGCAACCCCAAACTTTGTATTGTTATATTATTACATATAGATTAAAATAATTATCTTCCATGTAAAAAAAAAACTAAAAACTGGTGTGGAAAATCAAAAATATTGTTTCTTGGATTGAAATACAAAACCTAACGCTTATGCAACTAGAAACATTTATAATAGCTGCAAACTTAAATAAAGAAATAAAAAACAAAAAAATGAATAAATTGCATTTTACAATAAATTACAATACAGAAAAGTTATTTTAAATTGCTAAAATATTATAGAAATTTTACAGTAATTTTAATCAAACAAATGCAGCCTTGGCGAGCAGAAAAATAATTTTACCAACCCCAAACTATTCAACAATAGTGTGTTTAAAAACTAATTGTGACCCTGGTCCACAAAATCAGTCATTAGGGTACATTTTTGAGAAATCTGAAGGCTGAATAAATAAACTTTCCATTGATGTTTGTTAGGATATAGGACAATATATCCTAACATACAATACAACTATTTAAAAATCTGTAATCTGAGGGTGCGAAAAATTTAGAAAATCACCTTTAAAGTTGTCCAAACGAAGTTCTTGATATAGTTTTGATATATTTATGGTAAAAAATGTACCAAATATCTTCATGGAACATGATCTTTATTTAATATCCTAATGATTTGTGGCATAAAAGAAAATGTTGCAATGTATTTCTGGCTGGTTTTGTGGTCTAGGGTCACTATTTTAATTATTTAAACCAAACATTTGGTTCATCAAACCATCTTGTTGCACCTGTAAAGTTAATAAATCACTTTCATGCCTGCTTTACTCATTCTAAACACTTCCTGTTGCGGTAAAACGACCATTATTTTGATGCACAATTGCATATTTGTATAGAACAGGCAATTAATGTGGCATAAGAGCGGTGAAAGGAGACGTTTCAAAGCAAAACCAGAGCTGTAAAATTGGTAACAGCGTGTCAGACAATCACGTCAGTGTTAACGTCCGAGACAGAGGGGGGAAACAGTGCATATATTGTGGCATAATGGGCTTTAAGTAGTTTTCCAAACAGCATCCACCTCAAAGATTTATAGGAGGAACCCTAACACACTTTTTCACTAAAGAAAAAGAATCTAGCGCCATAATGCCACCGGCTATTAGAGCAAATCCAGCCCAGAGGAAACCTCCATAATTACTCTCAGTACTTGTTTTTTGTATTTTTTCAGCCCATTCTGAAGAGCTTAGTGGACTCGAAGAATGAAACACACTTAGCGATCCATTTTTCCCGGTCTGTCATTGTTGTGAGGCGGCTAAATATTTGCTCTTCCCAGCTTAGGATGTTAGGATGAGAAGAGACTCTTTGTAGCGGGGGGTCAGAGGCCTCCGATCTCCTTCCTGAGACCGAATCTGGAGATCTAGGCATCTTCAACCATCACTTACACTCTTTCAATTAGTGGAAAGCTTTGACTCCTTTCAGGAAGAAACTCTTTGAAAGCAGCTTGCGCAAAAACCGCCGCCGCTGATGCCACATCTATCAGAGTTGAGCAAGACTAGGGATTCGCCGGATAGAAAACAGAACGTTCTTTAGTGAAAAAACACTTATGTTTTCATAAAAATATGGACTAAGGTTCAAAAGTCGGTGTTTTTTTTTTTTTTTTTTTTTTTTTAAGAAATCAACACTTTTATTCTGGATGAAAGTCAGTAAAAGTGACTGTAAAGACATTTATAATTTTACAAAAGATTTGTATGTCTAATAAATGCTCTTCTTTTGAAGTTTCTATTTAAAAGATTTCTGTTCTTTTGAACTTTCTATTCCTCTGTGAATCCTAAAAAATAAAATGTATCAGTTTTCACGAAAATATTGGTTTTCAACATTGATAATAATCAGAAATATATCCTATATTTCTAAATATATCAGAAATCAACACTTTTATTCAGTAAGGATGGATGAAATTCAGTAAAAGTGACTGTTAAGACATTTATAATGTTACTAAAGATTTCTATTTTTAATAAAAGCTCTTTTTTTTAATATGCATATATTATTTTAAAGTTTTAGTTTATTAAGTTTTACAACTAAATGTAAGTGAAAATGTTGCCTTTGCAAATAGCTGAAAAAAAAAAAAAGTTTAGGTTTATTTTAAATTATTTTACGTTTTTCCAAGTAACAACATTTTATTTTTTGTTTTAGCTACGGATTCAGTTTTATTTGTGAAATGCATTGCAACAAGCCCATGCACTTAATAAAAACCAAAGGTCAGTAAGACCTTTTATTTATCAAGGATGCATTAATTTGATTAAAAGTGAATTTAAAGACATTTATAATGTTAAAATCAACACTTTTATTCAGTAAGGATGGATAAAATTCAGTAAAAGTGGCTGTAAAGACATTTATAATGTTACTAAAGATTTATATTTTTAATAAAAGCTCTTTTGATGTTTTTTTTCAAAATATGCACTTATTACTTCTTTAAAGGTTTTAGTTTATTTTATTTTAGAACTAAATGTAAATGAAAAATGTTGCCTTTGCAACTAGCTGAAATAAAATAAGTTTATTTATTATTTATTTTATTTATTTGTGAAATGCATTGCAACAAGCCCATGCACTTAATAAAAACCAAAGGTCAGTAAGACCTTTTATTAATCAAGGATGCATTCATTTGATTAAAAGCAACTTTCAAGACCTTTATAATGTCTAATAAGATTTCTATTTCAAATAAATGCTGTTCTTTTGAACTTACTATTCATCTGTGAATCCTGAAAAATAAAATGCATTACAGTTTTTACTAAAATATTGGCCAGCACAACTGTTTTCAACATTGAAAATAATCAGAAATGTTTCTTGAGCCGCAAATCAGCATATTAGAATGATTTCTGAAGGATCATGTGACACCGAAGACTGGAGTAATATTGCTAAAAATTCAGCTTTGATCACAGAAATAAATTAGAGTTTACAATATATTACAATAGAGAAGAGTTTTTTTTAAATTGTAAAAATATTTCACAATTTTTACAGTATTTTTGATCAAATAAACGCAGCTTTGGTGAGCAGAAAAGTCATTTTACCAACCCCAAACTCCAGAGAAAAAACACTCATGTTTTCATTAAAATATGCACTATATGTTCAAAAGTAGTTTTTTAAAGAAATCAACACTTTTATTCAGTAAGGTTAGATACAATTCAGTAAAAGTGACTCTAAAGACAATTCTAATGCCCTTCTGTTGAAGTTTCTATTTATCAACGAATCCTGAAAAAAACTAAAATATTGGGCAGTACAACTGTTTTCAACATTTATAATAATCAGAAATGTTTATTGAGCTGCAAATGAGCATATTAGAATGATTTCTGAAAGATCAAGTGACACTTAAGAATTTAAGAAAATTCAGCTTTGCATCACAAGAATAAATTATATTTTAAAACATATATCCTAGAAAATTTATATTTTAAATTGCAATAATATTTCAGAATTTTCACTGTATTTTTGGTTAAATAAATGCAACACAAAAAAAAAAAACCTTACCAACCCAAAATTAGTGCATATAGATTCAAATGATTATATTTGTGCATACGGTATGTACAGCAAACACAAAAAAATCAAGATCAAAGATCAAAATTAGTTTCTTGGACTAAAAAAGAAAACCTATCACTCATTCAACACATCGCAACTAAAACATTTATAATAGCTGCAAACTTTAAGCCACTCGAGTTATTAATATTGGCATAAACAACAAACAGTCTGAAAGCTGAGCATCATGGGATCAGCGTTGCACTTCAGCCCTGTCATTAAGACAATAATCAGGAGTTTTATCTGACGCCAGGGCAATCGTCAAGTTTAACAACGGCAGATGATCAAAGGACGTCCTGGTGGAGAAACACAGGCACGCCTGAAAGTTGCTGTTTGTAATCAACTCCCTACGAAGGCACCGTCAACACAGCTGTTCACTCGCCTCGCAGCAAAACTCAAGAATCCTCTCGTCTCGTCTTCGGCGTGTGGGTCCAATTAAATCAAGTTCTGCAGCTGAAAGTCTCACCTTTAATGAAACAGACCCGTGAGTCAGAAAGACTCAGACAATGACAGCAACACAAGGAGTTCAAGTCAACACTTGTGTCTCACGAAAACGCGTCCAAAAGGATTAATTGTGTATAGAAAAAATAAGACCAGCTTTTAAGAGCATTGTGACATTTAATGTTTTTTAGAGCTGTGTTACAACAGAAATTATATTTGTTTCATAATTAAAGATTTTTTTTTAAGTTAACAATGCAAATCTTTTTATCATCAATGGTGTTTTATTAGATTTTGATTACTGTAAGATTTCTTTGTTTTATTAAACCAGCATAATGTAATAAAATGGGGGCTCGTCCGGGATAAAAACAAATTCTAATAAACAAAAACAAACAAAATAAATAAAACAAATTCTACCATGATGTAAAAATAATTTGCAATAATCAGCTAAATTTAATAAATTGGGGGCTCGTCCGGGATGAAAATGAATTCTACCATAATGTAATTTGCAATAATCGGCAAAACGCAATAAATTGGGGGCTCATCTGGGATGAAAACAAAATAATGAAAACAAATTCTAAAAAACAAGTACAAACAAAATAAATAAAATAAAACAAATTCTACCATAATGTTAAATAATTCGCAATAATCAGCAAAACGTAATAAATTGGGGGCTCATTTGGGATAAAAACTAATTCTAAAAAACAAGTACAAATTAAATAAACAGAATAAAACAAATTCTACAATGATGTAAAATTAGTTTGCAATAATCAGAAAAATTTAATAAGTTGGGGGCTCGTCCAGGATGAAAACAAATTCTAAAAAAAAAAATACAAAAAAAAATAAATAAATAAATAAATGAATAAATAAAACAAATTGTAACAATGTAAAATAAATTCGCAACAATCACCAAATGTAATAAACTGGGGTCTCGTCCGGGATAAAAACAAATTCTAAAAACAGATACAAACAAAATAAGTAAAATAAAACAAATTTTAACATAATGTAAAAGAAATTTGCAATAATCTAAAAAACAAATACAATAAATAACTAAATAAATAAAACTAATCCTAACAATGTAAAATAAATTTGCAATAATTAGGGCCTGTCTGGGATGAAAACAAATTCTAAAAAACAAATACAAACAAAATAAATAAAACTAAATTTCTACCATGATAAAAGAAATTTGCAATAATCAGCAAAATGTAATAAATCGTGGGCTCGTCCGGGATAAAAAATAAATTCTAAGAAAACAAATACAAAATAAATAAATAAAACAAATTCTAACATAATGTAAAAGAAATTCACAATAATCGGCAAAATGTAATAAATTAGGGGCTCGTCCAGGATTAAAACAAATTCTAAAAAAATAAATAAAACAAATTCTAACAATGTAAAATCAACTCGCAATAATCAGCAAAATGTAATAAATTAGGGGCTCGTCCAGGATGAAAACAAAATCTAAAAAACAAATACAAACAAAATAAATAAAATAAAACTAATTCTAACATAATGTAAAATAAATTCGCAATAATTAGCAAAATGTAATAAATTGGGGGCTCGTCCGGGATGAAAACAAATTCTAAAAAACAAATACAAACAAAATAAATAAATAAAAACAAATTCTAAAAAACAAGTACAAACTAAATAATTAAAATAAAACAAATTCTACCAAATATCTTCACTTTATTACTATAATGCTTGTGTTAAAACAGTTATTTTATAAATTCATTCTTTCTTTCAATTTAAATTATGACCTGGACATTTTTCAGATTTAAAAAGGCCAAGTAAGAAAAACAAACCTTAAAGAGTTGGTTTTAATCAGCTCTAAAGTCATATGGAAAAAGGTCATACGAGCATTATCTGTCGCCTGGCTTATATCCATGGAAAACCAGGCAAATAGATTTTTCATCCCAAAATTTCCATCCTGAACTCAACACTGCCGGAGTGACTAACTACAAATCACTGGCCAACAAGAAAAGTAGGTTTTTAGTGTACATAACGTCATTCTACTGTACTTTAAAGTGCTTGGATTACGTCTGGTTAGCAGTTCATTAAAATCACTGACCCCGAGTATGAGCAATGGAGTTATGAGTTAATGGAGTTTTATGCTCACCAAGGCTGCATTTACTTGATCAAAATTGCTGTAAAATTCTGAAATAGTATTATAATTTAAAGTAACTGTTTTCTTTTTGAATATGTTTTAAAATGTAATTTATTTCTGTGATCAAAGCTGAATTTTCAGCATCATTACAGTAGTCTTCAGTGTCACATGATTCTTCAGAATTCATTCTAATATGCTGATCTTTTTTTTTTTATATTTTCAAAGTTAAAAACAGCTGTGCTGCCCAATATTTTATGAAAACTGATATATTTTGTGTTTTATGATTCACAGATGAATAGAAAGTTTAAAAGAACAGCATTTATTTGAAATAGAAATCTCACTTTTGACCAATTTAACCTGTCCTTGCCAAATAAAAACGGTAAAGACTAAATTTTTTATGTATTTCTTCTAAATTTGAGTTCTTTACTAGCTATATGTTTCTCATACACAGTGGCAAACTTCAGTTAACGCCACTTTTTTGAAACAACAACTGTTCAAATGAAGTCTTAACTAATACAGGCCTCTTGTGGGGACCAAAAATGAGTTTAATTGGGAGAAAAAGGGGGGAAGAAAGTGTTACACACCTCCCGGGGTTTTCAAATGGCACTTCAAGACTCTTGCAGCATAATGGCAGCTCCCTCATGGGCCGCGCGGCCCCAGAGAACCGTGGACAGGGCCCCTCGGCCCACGCCGTTAATAAGGCTTCAAAGGGTCAAAGTGAAGATTACAGGAACTAAAAGGTCTCGTCAAACACAGAGTGACATGAGAATTCCCACAAACCAGCCGATAAACACACAACTGTGTGAACCTGAGAAGTTTTTCCACTTGTATTAGACAAAAAATGGAATAATTTAGAAGTTTAATAGACAATTTGTTCAAATACAAAGCCGACAGGAACAGATTTGGAGGAATGTAGCATTGCATCATTGCATTTGCTCAGAAATGGATGCTCTGCAAGAAATGGGTGCCGTCAGAATGAGAGTCCAAACAGCGGATAAAAACATCACAATAATCCACAAGTAATCCACACCACTCGAGTCCATCAGTTAACATCTTGAGAAGACAAAAGCAGCATGTTTGTAAGAAACAAATCCACCTTTAGGACAATTTTAATTTCAAACATTACTTCCATAATCCATAAAAACGCTTCCTCTAGTAAAAAACTCGTCTCGTCTGAATCAGGAGAGAAATCTGCACAGATCAAGCACCGTTTACAAGCTAAAACAGTCCAAAAACAAAGACATCATGAGACCTTTGAGACTTGGAGGAAGTGTTATTATGAATTATGAACTTATATTTTAGCCAGAAGCAATGGTTAGAAATAAAAAAAAAACATGCAACTTTTCGCTTCTCAAGATGTTAAGTGATGGACTGGAGCGGTGTGGATTATTTTGATGTTTTTATCAGCAGTTTGGACTCTCATTGTGACGGCACCCATTCACTGCAGAGGATCCATCAATATGTTCAAGTGGAGAAATATAAAGGATTTCAACCAAAAATAAAAATCTTCATAGGAACAGATTTGGAGAAATGTAGCATTGCATCACTTGCTCACCAATGGATCCTCTGCAGTGAATGGGTGCCGTCAGAATGAGTCCAAACAGCTGATAAAAACATCACAATAATTCACAAGTAATTCACACCACTCCAGTCCATCGCCTTTTGAAAATGAAAGCTGCATGTTTGTACGAAACAAATCCATTTTTAACTTCAAACTGTTGCTTCCAGCTAAAATACAAGTCATAGTATGTAATGTAAAAAAAAAATGAATCAGAAGAGAAATTTGCACAGATCAAGCAGCGTTTACAAGCCAAAACGGTCCAAAAACAGAGACATCAGGAGACCTTTGAGACCTGGAGGAAGCGTTATTATGATAAAAAAATAAATAAAAAAAAAACATAGTAATGATTTGATTTGTTTCTTACAAACATGCAGCCTTTCGCTTCTCACGATGTTAACTGATGGACTGGAGTGGTGTGGATCACTTGTGGATTATTGTGATGTTTTTATCAGCTGTTTGGACTCTCATTCTGGCGGCACCCATTCACATCCATTGGTGAGCAAGTGATGCAATGCTGCATTTCTCCAAATCTGCTGAAGAAACAAACTCATCTACATCTTGCATGGCCTGAGGGTGAGTACATTTTCAGCAAATGTTCATTTTTGCCTGAAGTATTCCTTTAAGTAAAGTAATACAAGACGTGATACTCAACAAGTAGCACAAACATAGCAACGCTTGACTTCGCAACTAACACTAACTACATTCATATGTCAGATTTTGTCATCCAGTCTAAACTGCAAGACTACATTAATGCATTTTTTCCTACATAGGTACCTACTTCCTTCTTTACAACTGCATCCAAGATTCAACTGCAGATGTTTACGGCATGAAGCATGTGGTCCGAATTACATCATTAGCATTTTACAGAAGAAAAACCCCACATATGGCATTAAAAATATTAGTTTTCCCTAATAATCATGACTCATAAGAGTTTAGGCCACATTTCTTATGTTTTTGGTCATGGATATTAAACACCAGCTGTTCGATTCGCCGAGAAGTGGATCTCAGCTAACAAGCGTCGCTTCCTCGAAGAACAAAAGCAGAGAAAGCATTTAACTTTTCTTTTGACGTTAAATAAAATCTGGCAGTCTAAATCGCGTATATCCCGCTAAGAAAATATTTCAAGCTCGCATCCCCTGCAGTCACAGCGCGCAGCCGGCCAATTACTGCAATGAAGTCTGACACGCTGATAGTCAGCAGACGTTTTAGAGTAGCCACATGCTTATAGAGACGGAAAACTCATGAAAATCAAATACCTGAAAGATACTGTTGTCCAGACTGACGCCATTAATATATGGCTAAATATATAGATGTCCAAGCAGTAGGCCAGAGCGATGCAGCTAAAAAACTTTACATATTATCGGTCAAAAGTTTGGAGTCTCTTTTGGCTAGAAAGGCTGCATTTATTTGGGACAAAAATACAGAAAAAATTGTGAAATATTTTTTTCAATTTAAAATACCCATTTTCTATGTTAATATACGTTAAGATGAAATTTATTCCTGTGATCAAAGCTGAATTTTCAGCATCATTACTCCAGTCTTTAGAGTCACATGATCCAGAAATTATTCTAATATGCTGATTTGCTGCTCAAGAAACATTTCTGATTATTATCAATGTTGAAAACAGTTGTGCTGCCCAATATTTCTGTGGAAATTGTGATACATTTTATTTTTCAGGACTGATTAGACATTTCACTGATGATTTGAAAGAACAGCATTTATTTAAAATAAAAATCTTTTGTAACATTATAAATGTCTTTACTGTCACTTTTGATCAATTTAATGCATGCTTGATGAACAAAAGTATTTAATTTTCTTTTTTAAAAATGACTGACCTCAAACTTCTGAACGGTAGTGTGTGTCTTAATGTTTTTTTTAGCCTTTTTATCTCTCTGTATTTATGCATTTGAAATCACAGAAATAAATTACATTTTAAAATATATTCAAATAGAAAACAGTTATTTTAAATAGTAAAAAATATTCCACAATTTTTCTGCTTTTGCTGTACTTTGGCTCTAATATATGCAGGTTGGATGAGCAGATGCAACTTCTTAAAAAAACATTAAAAATTGTACTGTTAAAAAACTTTTGACTAGTAGTGTATATATTTACTAAAACAAATTATTATATGGAAAACGAAGATTCTCTGAATATATTTCAGTGATGATGCAAAACGAATCTCAAAAGAGCTGCATTTATTTGAAATAGAAATATTTTGTAACATTATAAATGTCTTTATTGTCACTTTTGATCAATTTAATGCATCCTTGATGAACAAAAGTATTAATTTTCTTTTTTTAAAAATGGTTGACCCCAAACTTCTGAACGGTAGTGATGTCTTAATGTTTTTCAGCCTTTTTAAACATACCTCTCTGTATTTATGCATTTGTGCTCTAAAACTGATTGAAAAGGCAGTTTATTGCACATACACTACCAGTCAAAAGTTTTTGAACAGTAAGATTTTTAATGTTTTTAAAAGAAGTCTCTTTTGCTCACCAAGCCTGCATTTATTTTTGTACAGCAAAAACTGTAAAATTGTGAAATATTTTTATTATTTAAAATAACCGTTTTCTCTTTGAATATATTTTGAAATGTAATTTATTCCTGTGATTTCAAAGCTGAGTTTTTAGCATCATTACTCCAGTCTTCAGTGTCACATGATCCTTCAGAAATCATTATAATATGCTGATTTGAGTAAGAAATGATAGAAAGGAATACTTTTATTTAACAAGGATGCTTTAAATCAATCAAAAGTGGTGATAAAGACATTTATAATGTTACAAAAGATTTCTATTTTAGATAAACGCTGTTCTTCTGAGCTTTCTATTAATCAAAGAAACCTAAAAAAAAAAAAAAAAACTCTACCAAGCTGTTTTCAATATAATAATAATAATAATAAATATTTTTTGAGCAGCAAATAAGAATATTACAACAATTTCTGAAGGATCAGGTGACACTGGAGTAATGATGCTGAAAATTCAGCTTTGAAATCACAGGAATAAATTACATTTTAAAATATATCCAAATAGAAAACGGTTGTTTTAAATAGTAAAAATATTTCACTATTTTACAGTTTTTGGATTTTATAAATGCAGGCTTGGTGAGCAGATGCAACTATTTAAAAAACACAAATTTTACTGTTCAAAAACTTTTGACTAGTAGTGTATATATTTACTAAAACAATATTATATGGAAAACGGAGATTCTGAAGGATCTGAATGTATTTAAGTGATGAAACGAATCAAAGATTCAGAGTTTGTCAGTTTGAACTGATTCACAAAATGAATCGCAGTCTAATATAATTTTTTGCTACTGCACTTGAAATGAGTGACGCTGTTGAAACAACTCTTAACTCTCTCACACTAGGAAACTTTATGTGCAAACAAAAGAAGCACAGTAAAATAATTATGGTTTTCACAATGTAGCTTAATATTATTTGGCCAGTGATTGATGTCTGCATTGCTCCCATTCCTGAGAGAATCCGTCTCTCTGGATTGACAGGAAAGTTTGCCTAGTAAACAGAGACATTCCACCGACGCAGAGCTCTGAGAAACACACACACACACACACACACACACACACACACACACACACACACACACACACACACACACACACACACACACACACACACCTCTTCAGCTCAAAACCACATTACTATTTTGTTGTCCAGGCAACAAAAACAAAGACAAGGGAAAAAAGGGAGTGAAAATATAATTATATACATTATATTATATTATATCTCTTAATCTCTATATAATGAAATGTACTTACAGAAAATAGTCTATAATCATTTTAATAGATGAATATGTTTTCTTATAAAAAATAAAGCGATTTGTAGAACTATTAATCATTTTATATAAATACAGTTTTTGAACAGTAAGATTCTTTGTTTTTGTTTTTTAAAGAAGTCTCTTCTGCTCACCAAGACTGCATTTATTTGATCCAAAGTACAGCAAAAACAGAAAAAAACTGAAATATTTTTACTATTTAAAAAAAACTGTTTTATATTTGAATATGTTTTAAAATGTAATTTATTTCTGTGATCAAAGCTGAATTTTTAGAAACATTGCTCTAGTCTTCAGTGTCACATGATCCTTCAGAAATCATTCTAATATACTGATTTGCTGCTTAAGAAACATTTATTATTATTATCAATATTTAAAACAGTTGAGTAAATGTTTTCAGGATTCTTTGATGAATATGAAGATCTAGAAGATTTTTATTTATCAAGGTTGCTTAAATGTTACAAAAAATTCTATTTCATATAAATGCTGTTCTGAACTTTCTATTCATCAAAAAAACCTGAAAAAAAATCTACTCAGCTGTTTTCAACATAATGATAATAACAAAAGTTTTTTGAGCAGCAAATCAGAATATTACAATGATTTCTGATGCAAGTAATGATGCTAAGAATACAGCTTTGAAATCACAGGAATAAGTTACATTTTAAAATATATTCATATAGAAAACAGTTACTTTAAATTTGACTGCTTTTGCTGTACTTTGGATCAAATAAATGCAGGCTTGGTGGCAGAAGATGTGTACATACATAAGTATAAAAGAACATTAAGCCTGTTTTAGGACCATAAATAAATAAATAAGGATAAAATATGTATAAAAGAGGGGAAAATGTACGTGTAACACCTGGATGTGATGAACAAGCAGGCTTTATTCACAACGGAGCGGATTCACTTCATAAATTCCCTTCATTAGGAACCGTCGCTCAGTTAATTGGCTTTTTAGGGGAAGTGAAAGAGGAAGTGGTTTGGAGCTACAAAAATGACTCAATTTGGTTTGCTCAAACTGAAAACAAAGCTGAATCTCTTGAAGTCAAGGTGAAGTTTGAAGTCAAAATGAGGCATAGTTCACCCTAAAATGAACATTTGCTGTAAATGGGCTCACCCTCAGGCCATTCAAGATGTAGATGAGTTTGTTTCTTCATCAGATTTGGAGAAATGCAGCATTGCATCACTTGCTCACCAATGGATGTGAATGGGTGCCGTCAGAATGAGAGTCCAAACAGCTGATAAAAACATCACAATAATCCACAAGTAATCCACACCACTCCAGTCAGTCAGTTAACATCTTAAAAAGACAAAAGCTGCGTGTTTCTAACAAACAAATACATCTTTAAGACATTTTTAACTTCGAACAATCACTTCCAGCTAAAATATGAGTCCATGATTCATAATAACGCTTCCTCCAGTAAAAAAAAAGTTGATGTTTTGGCTTGTAAGTGGTGCTTTATCCATGAAGATTTCTCTCCTGATTCAGACAAGACCACTTTTTCACTGGAGGAAGAGTTACTATGGATTATGGACTCGTATTTTAGTTAAAAACGTTTTAAAGATGGATTTGTTTCTTACAAACACACAGCTTTTGTCTTCTCAAGATGTTAACTGATGGACTGGAGTGGTGTGGAATACTTGTGAATTATTGTGATGTTTTTTATCAGCTGTTTGGACTCTCATTCTGACGGCACCCATTCACATCCATTGGTGAGCAAGTGATTAAATACTGAATTTCTCCAAATCTGATGAAGAAACAAACTCATCTACATCCTGGATGGCCTTAGGGTGAGCATATTTACAGCAAATGTTCATTTCTGGGTGAACTATGGCTCATTTTGACTGCAAATTTCACCTTGACTTCAAGAGATTCAGCTTTGTTTTCAGCCTGAGAAAAACAAATTGAGTCATTTTTGTAGGTCCAAAAAAAAAAATCACAATAAAAACACCACAATACTCCACAAGTAATCCACACCACTCCAATCCATCAGTTAACATCTTTAAAAGACAAAAGCTGTGTGTTTCTAACAAACAAATCCATCTTTAAGACATTTTAACTTAAAACCATCACTTCCAGCTAAAATACGAATCCATAATTCATAATAACGCTTTCTTCAGTTCATGTTTAGACCTATTTTGGCTTGTCAGTGGTGCTTAAATCATGCAGATCTCCTGATTTCACTGGAGGAAGAGTTATTATGAACGATGGACTCGTATTTTAGTTAAAAACGTCTAAAATATGGATTTGTTTCTTACAAACACACATTTTCAGCTAATTTTAGTTTTTGGGTGAACTGTTCCTTTAAAACTAACAAAAAGTGATGTTTTTATCAGCTGTTTGGACTCTCATTCTGACGGCACCCATTCACATCCATTGGTGAGCAAATGATTAAATACTGAATTTCTCCAAATCTGATGAAGATACAAACTCATCTACATGGTTGGACGGCCTAAGGGAGAACACATCCTCAGCTAATTTTCATTTTTGCGTAAACTGTTCCTTTAAAACGAACAAAGAGCGATGTTTTTATCAGCAGTTTGGACTCTAATTCTGACGGCACCCATTCACATCCATTGGTGAGCAAGTGATTAAATGCTGCATTTCTCCAAATCTGATGAAGATACAAACTCATCTACATGGTTGGACGGCCTAAGGGAGAACACATTTCAGCCAATTTTCATTTTTGGGTGAACTGTTCTTTTAAAACTAACAAAGAGTAGACTGTATCACTCATCTCTAAACGACTAACCCGCCGCGTCAGATTGATATCGCAGAAGCGGCTCTGCATTAAAGCACTCATGCATAAAACAGACTCATATACTGTTTCACTTACAGTCCAGCTTTTAGGAAAATGCATTTTGTGGATGCGACAAAATCTGAACAAAAGATGTTTTTCTTTTACCACATCCCACAGTTGGATCGATCCCGATCTTTGCTCTCTAATCGTTCAATCTGGCTTGAATTTGACGAAGCTGGGATCTGTTAGTATGCAGGAGAAGCGAGTATCAGACAGAGTGATTCAGCATTCGCTCTGGTATCAACAAGTGTCAAGAGAAAGTGAGCTCCGTCTCTGGCTGCCAAAACATGAGCACATCTGAATGTTTGCTGAATACGTAAAGAGCTCGCCGGAGTCAAAAACAACCTTTGAAGACACTCAAGGAAATGCCGTGTAGCGTCTTTGGGGAAAATAAACAGTCACTGTCACCATTGCATGCATTTGGAAAATGTGAGATGGAATATATAGTTCATCCTAGGTATGGGTCGCATCTGACAGAAAGACAGAAGCAAATACACAAATTGTAAATACCAAAATTTGTCAAGACAAACATGAATAAATAAATAAACATTTTTCTCTTAGAAAATTAGGCCTATTTTAAGGTCAATAATTAAAATAAAGCAATACGCAAACAAACAATTTTCTTTCTTAGAGAAAATTATGCCTATTTCAGGATCATTAATAATTTAAACTAAATAAATATATTTTTCTTACAGAAAATGAAGCTTATTTTAAAACGATGAATACGTTTGGTTAAATAAATATTTCTAAATTTGGTTAAATAAATAAAGAATATGAAGCCTATTTTAGAACCTTTAATACTTTTAAATAAATAAACAAATAAATAAAAGAAAAGAGTAGTTTTAGGATCAGTAATCATTTTAAATAAAGAAATACCTTTTAGAAAATTAAGCATATAATAGGATAAAAGTTCAAAAATAAACAAATAAACATAAAACAAACTAATAAATAATGGACACGGACCATTATTAGGATTATTATTAAATTGTAAATAAGTAATCATTTAAAAATATATATATTTTTTACAGAAAATAAAGTATATATTAAGATAATAGTTTTAGAAAATTAACAATAATAATAAATGATTAAAATTAAATAATTAAATATAACCCTGCCTGGTTTAGGATCATTATTAATTTTAAATAAATAAATAAATAAATAAATACATTTACTATATAAAATGTAGCGCATTTTTAGGCTCAGTAATCATTTTGAATAAATAAACATTTCTTATAGAAAATAAAACAAATTAGGATAATAGTTAAAAAAAACAAATAAACATAAAACAAAATAATAAATAATTAAAAACATATACACATATAATAAATAAATATTTCTAAATTTGGTTAAATAAATAAAGAATATTTAGCATATTTTAGGACCATTAATACTTAAAAAAAAGGTGTATTTTTAGGATAAGTAATCATTTTAAATAAATAAATAATTTTGAGAAAATAAAGCAT
>NC_133373.1:44285974-44305302 GCF_049309525.1 Garra rufa
AGTGATCATCAATGTAAACTCATCTTCTTCTACAGTCTGTTCAGCTCTAATGATAAAAGCCTAGGAATTGAGTACTAGCTTCTAATAAAAAAAATAATAATACTTGAGGTACTGAGGTCTGGAAAAACCAAACAGCATCGGGTCACGGAGAACTACTCAAGAGCACGAAGCTCAAAAGACATGATTCAGAAATTAAACAAAGCACACGGGTTAATTGAAACATCCAAAGAATAATGCATTAGTCAATGCTAAAACTACAACCTTAAACATAAAACACTCCTACAGGTGAAGCTCCAGAAGGGCTCTGGTCAATCTCAACTCCTCACATGCAAGTGCACATTCGTCTCTCAAAAATACTTCACTTTTTTTCCACAATCAAAAGCCAGACTGCCTAATGGATGTTTTTGTAGTTAAACTAAACAGATGAAGCAGAGCGAAAGATCACATACAGAACTTCAAATGAACTACTGAACGGATTCACTTTGACAGAAACTACATGCGTCTTTCTTTTAAAAAACGTACTGTTTGCCCGTCTTTTTATTTTGCTTTGGGATAAAAAAAAAAAATTAGGCTTATTTATGACCATTAATATTTGTAAATTAATAAATAAATATTTTTAATAGATAACAAAGCCTATTTTAGAACCATTAATAATTTTTAATAAATAAAATAAAATGTTAAATATAAAGCCTGTTTTAGGAATGGTAATCATTTTAAACAGGTAATATATTTTTCTTATTAAAAAAATATTTTAGGATATATTTTGGACAGACAGACAAACAAACAAAAAAATAAATTAAAAAAAAATAAAGCCTATTTTAGGATCATTAATATGTTTATTAAAATAAAATATTTATTTTTTCTTATACAAAGTTAAGCCTATTTTAGGATTGTTAATCATTTTAAATAAATAATATATTTTTCTTATAGAAAATTAAGCCTCTTTAAGCCGTTTTTTAGGCTTATTTATGACCACTGATATTTGTAAATTAATATATAAATATTTTTAATAGATAATGAAGCCTATTTCAGAACATTCATATATTTTAAGTAAATACACTTTTTTTCATATACAAAGCCTGTTTTAGGAATGTAAATAATTTGAAATAGATAAAAAATATTTCAGGATATATTTTAGCACAGACAGACAAACAAACACACACATATATATATATATATCTTTTTTTAAACATTTATTTAAGGCTGTTTTAAAATAAAATAAAATAAAATAAAATATTTTTTCTTACAGAAAAGGAAGCCTATTTTAGGACCATTATTATTTTAATATTTTTAAACACAAACAGATCAATATTTTTCTTTTAGAAAATGATTTTAGGACCCTTAATGATTACAACAAACAAACAAATGGAAAAAGTTTTTTCTCATAGAAAATGAAGTCCTGTTTTAGGACCATTAAAAAAATAAAAATAACAATTAAAATAAGTAATTTACATTAAAATTACATTAAATTAAACTACAGAAAAAAGAAGCCTATTTTAAGACGATTAATATGTTTTAATAAATTAACAAACTAATAAATAAATAAATATTTTTTTTATAGAAAATAATGTCTATTTTAGGAACATTAATCATTAAAAGAAAAAAAAAGAAAGAAAGAAAGAAAGAAAGAAAGAAAGAAAGAAAGAAAGAAAGAAAGAAAGAAAGAAAGAAAGAAAGAAAGAAAGAAAGAAAGAAAGAAAGAAAAAGATTTTTTCTAAATAAAATGAAGTATGGTTTTAGGACTATTAAAATAAAATAAAATAAAATAAAATAAAATAAAATAATAAAGAAATAAAAATAAAGAAATAAATAAAGTATTTTTCTTTTTAGGACCATTTCTTTTTAGGACCATTAGAACAAACAAATAAAGAAAAAAGAAAAAAAGAAAAAAAGAAAGAAAGAAAGAAAGAAAGAAAGAAAGAAAGAAAGAAAGAAAGATTCTCTTCATAAAATAAAGCCTATTTAGGACTATTAATATTTTTAAATAAATATGTATTTTTTAATACACTCAAAAAAATGATTCTACCACACTGTAGAGTTAATTTAAAAAAATATTTTTCATTTAACACCATTGTGTTAGGTTTCCCATTTAAACAATTGCATTGTGTTAAACTGATTTGAAACAGTTTCGTTTTGGTTCAACTCAATATTTTCATTTTGAAAGAACGTATTTCAATTAAGTAGAGTTGAGAGTAGATAAATTATTTTACTTGTGTAACTAGGAAGTGGATTTCCCCTTCCCATCATGCTTTGCACACGGCTGGATAAGGAGAGTAAATGTTGAAATAAAATTTTATTTTATGCATTTTTTTAATAAAATTATAAAATTGGGAGACTTGTTAATGTTTAATGTTCTTTTATGTTTGTATTTAAAACAGTTTCTGGTATGGTAGTGTTTTTGGGGGTTACCATTGTGGTGAATGCATAGAGCATGTGCTTGGGTTGAGGACCTGATAACATAAGTTAAAGTTGTTTTAATAATAAAATAAACAACTACTTTGGGCATGCCATGGATGTAACAAAGCCATCTTATGGCTAATGCCTAATAAGTTGGTTAATGCCTAAAGTTAAGTAAATCCAATGTATCATTTTTTGAGTGTAGAAGAATTTCTGCCTAGTTATTTGTTTTCCAGTTAAATGTTTTAGATTGAGTTCAACAAGCATAAAATAATTACTTCATAAGCGTATCAATTTCATTGAAACTATATTTGATCAAATTGAGTTGGCCCAACTCAATTACATTTTATTGCATGAATTTGTTTTTTATGAGTTGGGGTCACATATTTATTGGATGGAAATCCTGCCCTCAATTAAATTGAGTTCATCCAATGACGTATTTTTTTGAGTGTATATGTAAAATCAAGTATGTTTTAGGACTAAAATAAAAAATAAATAAATGAACAAAAATTTTCTATAAGAAACATATTTATTTATGACCAGTAATATTTTTTAATAAATAAAACAAAAGTTGGTTTTAGGACCATTACTCATTTTAAAAAATCAATAAATAAATACATAAATAAATTATTATTTTTCTTCTGGATAATAAAAATCCATTTTAGGACCATTAATCATTATACATAAATAAATACTTTTTCTTATAGAAAATTAAGCAAATTTTAGGACACATAATTTGCATATTTTAAGGGAAGAACCTAAAAGAACATAAATAAAATCATATAAAGAGGTTTGAGCAGGAACAGTAACTATGTAGTGCTTAATGGGTTTAAAAAGTTAAACTAAAAAAGTCTATTAAAGGTGCATTTGCAAGCATTCATCTGGCTTTGCATGCATATGACAGCAAATCTCTGAAGCAGTGACGCTTGCCGTAAAAAGCACAACTAAATCCGTTAGTTTTTCATTACGGACCAACAAAGCGAGCACAAACAGCTCCTGAAATCAGTCAGGAGTGTGTTGTTCAGGACGTTTGGTCCGTGTCCAGGGTCAGCAGAGAAGGCCGTGTTTCTCTGGTTAGCGTCAGCCCTTCTGAACAAACTCTGGCAAGATTTAGTGGGGTACAAAATGCACTCCCGACTCTGGCTTGCAAATATGACTTGCATTTGCACATTTTTTCCATTTATCTCATTGAATTAAGGGCGCAGACTTTTGGACGCTGCAGCGAGACTTTGAGTAGAGCCATCCGTCTTCAAGGCATCAGCTGAAAACATGATAAATGCGAACAGGTTGTGCAATGAAACCGAGGTTTGAGGAGGAGGTCACGCCGCTCTGTTTACAAACCAGAAATCCTCAACACACTACAACATTTCGTTTACTGCAGGTGAAAACTGAACAAAGCGCATACTTTGAAAAGGCCTTTGAATATACAACGTCAAGCTGAATATTTATTTAGAATTTCTCTGTTTTGAATCATATTCTGAAACAGGGTTATTATTTTTAAAAATAAAACAATTTAAAGCATTTTGGTCATTAGAACAAGGTTATTACGGTAAAGCAAAACATTAAAAACTGTTATTTGAAATAAGATAAATAAAATACAGCTGCCAAGGTGATATATCTCATTTTAATTTAGTTTAAGTTGATACTAAAATTACTAAAACTGAAATAAAAAAATCATATAATAAAAATGACAAAAACACACAAAATTACTAAAACATTAACTTCAATTTAAATCAAATAAGAAAAAAAATAAAATATTAATAAAACCTTGATGAATTATTAAAATATATATATATATATATATATATATATATATATATATATATATACACACACATATACATACATACATAATTGAATAACACATTAAAATATATTAATGCTTCTAAATTTGGCCTTATTTTTAATGTTATTAAAAATGTGCAAAATGTTATTCATTTCTTAAAAAGGATTTTTTTTCTATAAGAAAAAATTAATTTAATATTTATTCATTTATTCATTTAATGAATTTATTCATTTTTATGTATTATTTATTTTTTTTAATTTAATGATTAAAGATCCTTAAATAGGTTTCCTTTTCTATAAGAAAAATGTATTTAATATTTTTATTTGATGTTTTTTAAAAATATTTTCTAAAATACAAACATTTTATGTATAATTTATATTTTGTTATTTTATGTATTATTTAAAATCATTAACGGTCCTTAAATAGAAAATTATAGCCTATTAAAAATATTTTCTAAAATTATTTAAAAAAATATTTATTTAAAAAGATTAAAGGTCCTACAGTAGGCATCCTTTTCTATAAGAAAACAATTATTTCATATTTTTTATATAAAAAATTTAATTTATTTTATTTATTTATTCTTTTATTTATTTATTTATTTATTTATATAGATATATTTTTTTAATTCTAAAATAAAAACATTTTATTTATTTATGATTAAAGGTCCTATAGTAGGCTTATTTTCTATAAAAAAAACAATTATTTAATATTTTTTATTTAATGTATTTAATTTATTAATTTATTCTTCTATTTATTTATTTGATTAAAATGATTAAAGGTCCTAAAATATGCTTCCTTTTCTATAAGAAAAAAAATGTATTTAATATTTTTTTTAAATATTTTTAAAAATATTTTCTAAAATAAAAACATTTTATTTATTTAAAATGATTAAATGTCCTAAAATAGTCTTCCTTTTCTATGAGAAAAAAAAGTTCATTTCATATTCTTTATTTAATAATTTTAAAATATTTAGCAAATTAATAAGAACATATTATGTATGTATTTATTTATATTAAAATAAAACCAAAATATTAATAAAAGCTATAATTACACAAAGTATTTTAGCACTAAATAACAAGTTGTACGTTAATATATTTAGTAACAAATAATACTAGTCATAATATAAAAGTGAAAATAGTCAAAATATACAAATAAAATTTAAAATATTAATATAAACTATAATAGTATCTCAATTATATAATATATATTTCATAAAAGTGAATATTTCATTTTTTTTTTTTAATACAAACATTTTATCTAAGGTCTTAAAATAGACTTCTTTTCTATGAGAAAAAAGTTAATTTCATAGTTTTTATTTCAATATTATTTAAAAATTTTGCAGCTAATAAGAACATATTATGTATGTATTTATATTATTATAAATTTAAATAAAATCAAAATATTAATAAAGCACTAAATAACATGTTTAGTATGTTAATATATTTAGTAACATAAATAATACTAGTAGTCATATATAAAAAATAACGACAAAAACACACAAAGTTACTAAAACTTTAAATTTAAATGAAACCAGAAAATATACAAATAAAATGAAAAATATATATTTAATTAATTGTATTTAATACTTTTTAAAATATTTTCTAAAAAAAAATTATATATATATATATATATATATATATATATTTTTTTTTTTTTTTTTTTTTTTTTAATGATAAAAGGTCCTAAAATAGGCTCTCTTTACTCTGAGAAAAAATTTAATTTTTTCTTTAATATTTTGTAATTAATAAGAACATATGTATTTACTTATCTAAAATGTACTAAAATAAAATCAAAATATTAATACAAGCTATAAATACACACAGTATTTGAGCACTAAATAACATGTTTAGTATGTTAATATATTTAGTAACATAAAACAACATTAAAATTAATGCATTTGGAAAATTCAATGGCATTTGGGACCCATTTTACTTCAATAATCAAGTTATTAATGTGGGAAGCACTAGTCAATGAGCTAAACCTAGTTAAACTAAGCCAGCTTAACAAGCAAAACCCAGCAGGAACCTTTTACCAATTCAAAGCCTTTGTCTCGCACGGCATTCGTTTGTGAGGTCAGTCCACCTGGATGACATTTTTCCCATTTTTCTTTCCTGAGGGAAAGAAAATGTTTTGTAGCAATAGTCAAACCCAAACCTGCAGCCGTATTTCACAATAATGCGCTCTGACAACTCTATCCAGCCCGCTGACATTTTGGTGGGGGGAGAAATAAAAAAGTGGAACTAATACACAACACCTGTTTCTGCTCAACGCCCCCATTCTATCAAATCCAGGCGCGGGGACAGCTGTGCCGACTGACGGACGGAGACAGCGAGAGCACCGTCTGACAGGTCAAACACAAGCGCCCCGTCTGTAATATTTCACATTATGACTTCTGAACGCCGCCGTCACACGCTATCGATTTCTCCCGTCTCAGACTCGCCTTCGGAGGAAGAACTGCTTCCAATTACCTTGACTGTAAAGTCTGTGACATTGAGGATGTGATATATCTCCATACGATGTGATGAGTCAAAGGAAATCAGACCTGGATTAAACCTACACAAAAACAATTGAACTCATCGTCTGCCACAGAGCAGGCCTTTTTATATTACAAACACTGCCATTCAGATGCTTTTTTTTAAAGAAATTAATAGTTTTGATCAGCAAGGATGGATTAAACTGATCAAATGTATATATAAAATAATATTAAAAAATATTTTTTTTATATTTCCTAAAATTAGAAATTCTTTATCTATTTTTTTTATGCATAAAAGGTCCTTAAATAGGTTTCCTTTTCTATAAGATGTAATATTTTTTTATTTAATATATTTAAAATATTCATATATAGTATTTTTTAAATATTTTCTAAAATACGAACATTTTATTTATTTATTATTTAAAATGATTAATGGTCCTAAAATAGACTTCAACTTAAAACTAACAAACTAAATGGAAATTACAGAAATGATAAAGCACTAAAATTACAAAAAAAATTAGAAAATAAAACTGAAATAAAAGTTAATCTCTCTCTCTCTCTAATTGAAATTGAAAATGCTGTTAAACTATAAATAGAAATGTCTTAATTTTTTTAAATAATTATTATTAGTCTTAAAATAATCTTCATTTTCTATAAGATAAAGAAAATATTTTATTCTGTTTATTTGTTTTGTGTTTTATTATTTAAAATTACTAAAGATGCTAAAATACGCTTCTAAAATTCTTAAACTTTTAAGAATTGTATTTATTTATGCATTTATTGTATTTTTTATTTATTTACTTATTTACAATGAGTAATGGTCCTAAAATAGGCTTCATTTTCTTATTAAAATAAGATTTACTTATGTATTTATTTTTATTAATGGTACTAAACTAGGCTTCATTTTCTATAAAAGAACTCTTATTTTATTATTTTAATTAGTTTTATTTAAAATGACTAAAGGTCCCAAAATAAGCTTTATTTTATAAGAATAAAAAGAATAAAAACGTTATACATTTATTTAGCGTTTATTTATTTACAAAAAATTGTTAAAAGACCTAGAAATAGACATAATTTTCTATAAGAAATTTTTATTTATTTATTTGTTTGTTTATTTATTTAAAATTATTAATAGTAGTAAAATAGGCTTAATTTCCTATAAGAGAATTATTATTATTATTTTTTATTATATTACTAAAAGTCCTAAAATAAGCTTAATTTTTCTAAGAATTTTATTTATTTATTTATTTATGTATTTATTTAGTGGTTTATGGACCCAGAAATAGGCTTCATTTTCTGTAAGAAAAAGTATTTATTCATTTAAAAATATTAATGGCTCTAAAATAGGCTTCATTTTCTATGAGAAAAAATACTTATTTATTTAAAATTATTAAATGTGCTAAAACAGGCTTAATTTCTGAGATTTTTTATTTTGTTTTGTTTTGTTTTATTTAAAATTACTAACAGTCCTAAAATAAGCTTATTAGAAATTTATTAGTATTTATTTAAATACAGTAAGGGTCCTAAAATAGGCTTTATTTTCTATGAAAAAAAAAAGTTTATTTATTTTAAATTATTAATGGTATAAAAATAGGCTTAGTTTTCTAAAAGATATTTTTTATTTTATTTTATTTTTATTGTATTATTTTATTTAAAATTACTAATGGTCATAAAATAAAAATGTATGTAAATGTAATAAATAATTTTTAATGAATGAATGAATGAATTATTTATTTATTTATTTATTTAAAATTCAGCTTTATTTTCTATAAGAGAAAATTATTTATTTCAAATTATTAATGGTACTAAAATAGGCTTCATATAATTTACTTAAAATTATTTTATATTACTGTTTTTATTTATTTATTTGTTTGTTTATAAATGATTAATTAATTATATATAACGTCCTACAGCACATTGAAATCACTGTGATATTCACGGTGCTTAAATTGAAATTGTCAACCCCAGTATAAATATTATGACCGGTTCTGAGGTATAGTTCAACAATTCCACTAAATCGGGGTGAATTTCTGCAGGGTCATTAATGGGGATATCATATCTAACCCTGAAATCGAACCCTCGCTCGCGGTCTCCAAAAGAAAACTGTGGCTAATGACTAATTTCCTCTCGTTCTCCTGCCATTTAATTGGCAGTGTTTGGGTTGCATTTGTAACTCTATCTGGTGATACGAGCAGCTACTACAAGCAAAGGTCACAGCGACGTCAGCCTGGGTCAAGCCTGCTTCCAGTGACCCAAGTCTGGCCCAATTTCACCCGTGAACTCAGAGATTACTAGGATCACAGTCAGTAGAGAGTTACAGCATCAAACCAACATATTTTGTGGCTGATTTAATCAATTGTGTCATTCCTTAACCAAATATGTATGTGAAGTGACCCACATTTGGGATTTGATCACTGAAAATAGGTACAGTTTAACAAATTCACTCTTGGAGCCAAATTTACATCCCAATATCTTTTGAACTAAACCATACAGGGCCGTAAAAATTGGGATAACATAAGAAAAGTTTGTTAATAACCAGAATTTGAAAGCAAATAAAGATATCTTTAACGCATGAATTACAGGCATGCAAACTTTGACAAAATTAGACCAATAAAATTTTTTTAAATTTACTCATGGAGCCACATTGAGATCCTCATATCTCTGAAACTGGACCATACAGGGCCTTAAGAATTGGTATACCAAAAGAAAACTTTGTTAAGAATCAACAACTAAAAGGAAATTAAGATGTCTTTAATACTTTGTGTAACAGGAATGCAAACTTTGGAAAAAAAATACATTTGTCACTCAGACGGGTATGTTCTATGCAACTGTTTTCATAGATACATGAATACATAATAAGATACAGTTCTAGTTTCAAAAGCCATTCCTCTTTAAAACAAAAAGTATTAGCATAGAGACTGACATTTGATTTGAATGGAGCAACATTTAGATCCCCATATCTCTGGAACTGAAGCATATTGGGACTTAAGAATTGGTGTACCAAAAAAAAAAGTTTGTTAAGAGCCAGAATCTTAAAGGAAATTTAAGATATATTAAATGAATCATCATTACAGGCATGCAAACTTTGAAAAAAAACTTTGTCACTCAGACGAGTATGTTCTATGCAATCGTTTTCATAGAGAGAAATAAGATGCATTTCTAGTTTCAAAAGTATTTGTTCTTCAGCCATTCCTCTTTAAAACAAAAAGTATTAGCATAGAGAACGACGTTTGATTTTTGACAACTGAAAAAGTGTAAAATTTACTCATGGAGCCAGATTTAGACCCCCATATCTCTGGAACTGAATCATACAAGGCCTTAAAAATGAAAATACCAAAATAAAAGTTTGTTAAGAATCAACAACTAAAAGGAAATTAAGAGGTCTTTAATACTTTGTGAAGCAGGAATGCAAACTTTGGAAAAAAAAAAAAAAATTTGTCACTAAACGGGCATTTTCTATGCAATTGTTTTAACAGAAGGAAACAAGATATTGTTCTAATTTGAAAATTATTTGTCCTTTAGACATTCCTCATTAAAACAAAAAGTATCAGCTGTATGCATTAAGGACCGACATTTGATTTTTGACCACTGAAAATGTGTACAATCTACTCATGGAACCACAATCGAGATCCCCATATCTCTGGAAATGAACCATACAGGGATTTAAATATTGGTATACCAAAAGGAAAGTTTGTTAAAACCCAAAATCTAAAAGGACATTATGATATCTTTAATACGTCTTGAGTTACAGGCATGCAAACCTTGGGGAAAAAATGCAAAGGATAGCAAAAGTCAAGAAATTTTACCAATAGACCTACCAATCTCTGTGTAAAAATATATTATAATCATGCTGCCATCTTTCTAAAATTATTTTTACCCCCTGTATTTTGGTTCCAAACCTCATGTGACAACCCTATTCTACCAAATAGTGGATTACTCAGGAAATATTCATCCATGACATTTAATATTTTGGCTTTCATAACTATTTATTTTGCTTTCTTCAAACAAAATATGAACACAACAAAAAATCTTAGCCAGGGAAGTTTCTGAAGTTTGGCTGATGTGACCCAGAAGCCGCGATATGATGACACGACCCACAAAATGAGTGCTGATGGCTCTTGACAACACAACACTAATGCGATTTCACACACATTCAGCTCCAAGTTATAAAACAGCTGGCCATCCTCACGACCAGCAGTCAAGTGCAATTGCAGAAGCGGCTCAGAATGGTCATGATGAGACAACAAAAGTCCTTGACTTGGCTAATCGCTTAATGCAACCATCCTCAAAGCGAGAAAATTAGATGCACACAAAGTGTTAAACTAAAGCGTTTGTATGTAGGTTTTTAAGGAGATGCCCAACAAACCCTCCTGCAGCAGAGAAGTATGTATGTTTGGACTTATTTCTGTCCCAGATCGCTTTTACAGCCTCTTATCATGAAAGCTCGGAGTTAACAGGACAACATCTGTTTTCCTTATTGATTTTTATCCCTTTTGGAGCACATACTGTGCAGGCGGAAAGAGAAATCCAGCCAGTCATCGCCAGAATCAACGCTCAGGCCAACGAAAAGGGACACGAGTGACAAATCACCAGAGCTGAACCTGGATATTACATTTCGAGGTCCTCGTGTCGGTTGCCAGCGTTTACTGTCATCCTGGGTAAAGAGCAAATAAAGCAAAAACACATTTGAGCCTCATATAATCAGCCCGTCTGGCAATATTTCACATTCAGACTCGCTCACTGGTAACCAACTTTACACTTCACCTCTGCTCAGTAAATTACACTGACTTGTAATGGACATGTTAGTAAACTGGCACCCTCTTGTGGATGAGCTCAAGGGTGAATCTCAGTCTAAATGTCCAGGTTACACAGGAATATAGACATATAGAGAAAGAGAGAAAGAGGGAGAGCCCAAAAAGTTCCCCAGCTCAGAGTTTTTATTTTACTAATATTTATTCTGAAGAAAGATAGACATGCCTAGTAATGAAAGCCAAAATATTAAATGTCAAGGATGAATATTTACTGAGTAATCCACTATTTTGTAGAAGGGGTCGAAATGCCCATTTTCACTTAAGATTCACAGTCAAATTACTGGGGGTTAAAAATGACTTCAGAAAGATGGCAGCATCATAATGTTATTTTTACACAGAGAATGCTAGGTCTGTTAGTAAAATCTGTTGACTTTAGCAATCTTTGTTGCATTGTGTGCCAATGGTGACCATTCAAAAATGGGGAAACGGCACTTTTCTCATGTTTTTCTCCAAAGTTTGCATGGCTGTGACTCAAGAAGTATTAAACCTATCTTAATGTCCTGTTAGATATTGGGTCTTTACAAACTTTCCTTTTGGCATCTTTATTTTTTAATGCCCTGTGAGATTTGCTTCCAGAGATATTGGAATTTCAATATGGCTCCATGAGTGATTTTCAGTGGTCAAAAACCAAATGTGCATCAGTTTGCAAAAAATCTATACTTCTTTTCTTTTAAAGATGAATGAAGATCAAATAACCTTGAAACTAGAGCTGTTTGAGTGTCATAAATGTGACCCTGGACCACAAAACCAGTCTTAAGTCGCTGGGGTATATTTGTAGCAATAGCCAAAAATACATTGTATGGGTCAAAATTATTGATTTTTCTTTTATGCCAAAAATCATTAGGAAATTAAGTAAAGATCATGTTCCATGAAGATTTTTTGTAAAATTCCTACTATAAATATATCAAAATGTAATTTTTGATTAGTAATATGCATTGTTAAGAACTTAATTTGGACAACTTTAAAGGTGATTTTCTCAGTATTTTGATTTTTTTGCACCCTCAGATTCCAGATTTTCAAATAGATGCATCTCGGCCAAATATTGTCCTATCCTAACAAACCATACATCAATAGAAAGCTTATTTATGGAGCTTTCATATGATGTATATATCTCAGTTTTGTCAAATTTAACCTTATGACTGGTTTTGTGGTCCAGGGTCACAAATAGTCTTTTTCCAATGTTTACGTGCCTATAACTTAAGTACATATACTGCAATATGATTTTAGATTTTAGTTGTTAACAAAGTTTTCTTTTGGAATCTTAATGTTCAAGGCCCTACATGTGTTATGGGGATCTCAATGAGGCTCCATGTCCAGATTGTTGAGTTTGGTCGAAAACCAAATTTTGGTCACTTTGTATAGAGCTGATGCTTATTTTATTTAAAGAACGATATCTGAAAAAGAAATAATGTTGAAATTAGAATTCTATATTGTTTTCTTCTATCGAAAAAAGATTCCAAAAGAAAAGTTCATTAACAACTAGAATCTAAAATCATACTGTGGTATCTTTAATACTTCTTGAGTTATAGGCATGTTAACATTGGAAAAAGAATATTTATGGCATTCAGACAGGTATTTTCAATGCAATCGTTTTGGAAGGATACAAGATAAATCTCTAGTTTCAACATAATTTGTTCTTCAGACATTCCTCTTTAAAAGAAAAGAAGTGTCATTTGTTTTCAAACTGACCCAGATTTGTTTTTTTGACCACTGAAAATGTCAATTTTAACAATTTACTCTTTGAGCCATTTTTAAATTCCAATATCTCTGGAACTGAACCATATACAGCCTTAAAAATTAAGATGCCAGAAGGAAAGTTAGTAAAGACACAATAAAAGAGCATTAAGATATCTTTAATACTTCTTGAGTTACAGGCATGCAAACTTTGGAGAAAAATGTGAGAAAAGTGCTGTTTCCCCATTTTTGAATGGTCACCATTGGCACATAATGCAACAAAGACTGCTAAAGTCAACAGATTTTACTAATATAACTACAAATCTCTGTGTAAAAATAACATTATGATGCTGCCATCTTTCTGAAGTCATTTTTAATCCCCTGTTATTTGGCTCTGAATCTCAAATGAAAATGGCATTGGATAGTGGATTACTAAGTAAATATTCATCGATAACATTTAGTAGTTTGGCTTTAATCACAATACATGTTTATCTTTCTTCAGAATAAATATTAGTAAAATATTAGTAATTATTAGTAAAAAAAATTGCAAACTGACCTACATTTGGCTTTTGAGCAATGTGTACATTTTAACTAATAACTCTTGGAGCCATATTTAAATATTAATATCTCTTGAACAGAACCATATAGGGCCTTAAAAATAAAGATGCCAGAAGGAAAGTTAGTAAAGACCCAATATCTAAAAGGGCATTAAGATATCTTTAATACTGCTTGAGTTACAGGCATGCAACTCAAGAAAAATGTGAGAAAAGTGCCATTTCCCCATTTTTGAATGGTCACCATTGGCACATAATGCAACAAAGATTGCTAAAGTCAACAAATTTTACTAATATAACTACCAATCTCTGTGTAAAAATAACATTATAATGCTGCCATCTTTCTGAAGTAATTTTTAACCCCCTGTAACTTGACTCTGAATCTCAGGTGAAAATTGCCATTTTGACCTCGCTCTACAAAATAGTGGATTACTCAGTAAATATTCATCCATCACATTTAATATTTTGGCTATCATCACTATACATGTTTATCTTTCTTCAGAATAAATATTAGCAAAATAAAAAAAATTAATCAGGAGGTCTCTGGTTGAGTTGACATGGAATGACCCAAAATTGCAAACTGACCTACACTCGTTTTTTGACCGCTGAAAATGTGTACATTTTTAATAATTAGCTCTTGGAACCATTTTTAAATTCCAATATCTCTGGAACCAAATCTCATAGGGCCTTACAAATAAAGATGCCAAAAAGAAAAGTTTGATAAGATCCAATATCTAAAAGGGCATTAAGATATCTTTAAGACTTCTTGAGTTACAGGCATGCAAACTTTGGGAAAAAACATGAGAAAAGTGCCGATTCCCCATTTTTGAATGGTTGCCATTGGCACATAATGCAACAAAGATTGCTAAAGTCAACAGATTTTACTATTAAAAATACCAATCACTATGTAAAAATAAGATAATGATGCTGCCATCTTTCTGAAGTCATTTTTATCCCTCTGTAACTTGATGAAAATTGGCAAAACAATGAATTACTCAGTAAATACTCATCCATGCCATTTAATATTTTGGTTTTCATCACTATACATGTTTCTCTTTCTTCAGAAAAAATATTAGCAAAATTAAAAATTTGAGACAGGGAGGTTTTTTGAAATTTGGTTGATTTGACAGGGAATGACCCTACAGTATTTTGTGAAAAAATTATGTTTTTCTCTTTCTGTCACTGTTTCATTCAGTTTTGGCTGCTCTTCGACTTGAGGGAAAAAATCATTTTGTCAACTTGAATTAAATTCCCATTTCATTGCAAGCGCGCCTGGCAATCTACGGTGGACTCTGTAGAGTCTACAGCATGTAGAGGGAGATAAACATTTCCATGTTTTCAGGGGAAAAGCCCTGGGAAACATGGCTGAACTTTTCAGCATGGAGCCTCTCGGACACATATTCTCATTTTTCTCTGTCCTGGAAAGGCTGATGAAGTATTACGGCAAACAATGGGGGAAATTAATCAGTAAGCCAGGTGCACAGATCCGGCCGACAGAGATGAGCCCAACTGAAGTCATTCCCAGACACTATATATCAGCCTGGAGTGGACGCTTTAACATCAAGGCAAGAGACAAGGGCATTTCAGTGAAACATTTACAATCTGGGTCAGCAACTAGTCAAACAGCAACATATTAGAGGACAGATGAAGAGAAGACCTGCAGCACGGCACTGAAACGCACCGCAAGACGACTCGATGCATGCTAAAGCTTTCACGTTTACACACACAAACAGATGAGAACATTCCCGCATGACCAATGCATTCCCGTCAGTTTTCCATTACATTTCTTGTCCTTCAAGATTAGGATTTGCACAAACAATTTTATAGTTTGGATTTACGTTTACGCATTTGGCAGACGCTTTTATTCCAAGTGACATAAAAAAGGACCTGACTTTTCAAGTCCTGGAAATTACAGTGTTAAATTTTCCTGTTTTTCTCAAGAGAGGTCACATTTTGTCCGAATATAATATAATATAATATAATATGATATAAAAGATGAAATTTTATTAGTAAATTATATCATGTTTAAAATACTTATTAAAATACTTATAATTGAATACTTATTTTATTATTGTTATCTTTACAATAACAAGTATTTGGTGGGCAATGTGCTTAATTGTCATGAAAATAATGTAAAAAATGCTAAATCTTAATAGATTTAAAACACTCATATAATTTACAAATATATAGTGCAAAATATAGTTTCTCATTTATTTCTGATCTACAGTTTTCACTCTTTGACAACATAATTTCATCAAAATAATATTTTGCATTAAGAAAAATAGTCTAAATAAATGATACAATTATTTACAAAATTTTACTTTTTACATTTTTAATTAATTAATTAATTATTATTATGCTTCACAATAATATAAAATCAGTGAAAAATGTGCCTAACTGGTATTAAAAAGTCACAAAAATGCAAAATCTTAATAGTTCTAAAAACAGTTTTCATAGAGTTTAAAATATAGCTTCTCATGTATATCTTTTGAAAAATAACCAGTTAATAATAAACTGTTTTTACTCTTTGACAGCATCATTTCATCAAAATAATATTTTGTATAAAGGAAAATATTCTAAATAAATCAAAATGATTTACTAAATATTTTATTCTGTTACATTTTAATTAAATTTATTTATTATTTTATTAATTTAATATTTCATAACTAAATATAGTTTCTCATTTATTTCTTTGGAAATATGATCTACATGGTTTTCACTCTTTGATGACATAATTTCATCAAAATAATATTTTGCAGAAAAAAATGTCTAATTTCATAGATTGCAAAATACAGTTTCTCATATATTATATGATATTTGTTATTATATAATATGATATATGAATTTGAAAACATGGTTTTCACTCATAATTTCATCAAAATAATATTTTGCAGAAAGAAAAATATAGTCTAAAAAAATGATACAATGACTTACAAAATATTTTATTTTAAAACATTTAAAATGATTTATTAATTTATTATTATTATTATTATTATTATGCATTACAATATTCATTTGGTGGGTAATGTGCAAAATTGTCATGAAATAAATGTCAAAAAATGCTAAATCTTAATAGTTTTTTTTTAAAAAGGCTTTATAATTTTATTGTGCAAAATATAGTTTCTCATTTATTTTAATTAATATCTCTATCCCCCGGTTTCACAGACAAGGCTTAAGCCTAGTTCTAGACTAAAATGTAAGTCTGAGCTGTTTCAACTGAAACAAAATTGCACTGATTGATCTTAAAATATATCAGTGTCTTTGTTTTGTCTCAAGATGCACATCAGTAATGTTTTTTTCTAAGCATGTTTATAAAAATTACTTAAATGTCCTAATTGAACTATGGCCTAATCCAGGCTTAGTCTAAGCCCTGTCTGTGAAACCGGGCCTATATGTTTAACATTACAGTATGAATTTGGTTTATTGTCTTACAAATAATGCCATAAAATGCAAACCATTAATGCTTTTAAAAACATTTTTATACTTGATATAATTTTAATGCAAAATATAGTTTTGAGTTTGGGTGAAATATGATGAAATGTAAAATGATTAAACAAATATTTTTGAGCGAAGCACAACTAAAACAAAATAATCACTACATAATATCCATGTTTTTGTTTTTTTGTTGCAAAATATAGTGTCTTCTTTCTGCTTTTTGAGTTTGAGGTGAACGAATACGAATCTGAATATGATCTGCACATGTTTTTGACAGCTCTTTCACTCTCTTCATGCAGATAATAATAAAGCTAGCTGAATGTTGGGACACATGCATGTTAAAACATAGAAGGTGAGGGGGCTGCAACAGTTTCCTATGGTGGGAAGAGTAAACACACACAGTCCTGCATAACAATACAGAACACCGCATCCCACCTCAACAATACAACTGAACACAAGCATCTCATCCATTCACATCCCTAACACACGCCAATACACAACCAGCTGCGGCCAAACAAGCGCGCCACAGACAGCCTCAGAGAGTTACGCGTCAAAATCAGCCCGAAACACACCAAAACACGCCGACGGAACTGAAAAGTTGTGTCCTAAACACTCGCAGCGCATTTTCCGCGAACAACGAGCGGAACACAAACACAGAACAGAGTCAAGAACGCGGCGTTCGCACTGATTTCCAGACGCGTGTGCGTCATCATGGATTAAAGATACAAAGTAACAGCGGCGGCGCGCCAAATGCATCTTACCTCAATGCAAGCACGAGCACGAGCGCGTCCGGCAGCCTTTTGGCGTCTGAGCTCGCGGATAATGTGAGACGGGGCAGGTTGGTTGGCTGCTCGGGTGGGAAGGTGGGAAGGAACTACAGGAAGTGAGGAGCAGATCCTGAGAGCATTCACGCAGGACCTGCGCAGATCGGCCGGACACAACACAACACTCGGGCTGTGTCCCAAATCACACCCTTGCGTACTACACGAGCCGCTTCACAAGTATGGAATAGACAAAGCACGCTATGCTTAGTGTTTTCAATGCTTTTTCTGTGCTACATCTTACAAAGGCCTTGTTTGATGTACTAGTTTACTTAAGGGGAGACACTGCAGGCAAAAACACTGTCTGAAAAAACATGTTTCATATTGTGTTTTTCAGACTAGTAGAAAGAACACACCCAAAAGACACTGTTAAGTGTTTTTTTTTTATATATATATATTTTTTTAGCACTTTATCTATTTGTTTCAATAGACTTCAATTATAATCCATATTTTTAAAGGCCGTTTTTTCAAAATGAGTTTTTTCTCCTACACTGAGCATTAAATCTCCACTTCGGTAACACACTAAACGTTACATTTTTATTCCTGTCTATATTCTGAAGGTTTTTACAGAGGGATTTGTTTAGATATGATTTTCTTGATTATATACATTTTATTCCCCAGAAAATGGTAAAAAAAAAAAAATAGTTTTTCCTATTTTTTTCTAAACTAAATGAGATATTTCCTCTAAAATTTTTTGACTCTTATATGTCCAAAAAATTAAACAAGAATTTTGAAACTGACTTCATCTAGTGTTTAGATTTTTGTACTTGAAATGTATGCAAATCAGCGCATATTTCATTAAATAATGGATCATTTGCATATTTAAACCTTACATTTTCGAAAACTTGTAACACAAAAAAACAACTGGGTAAGTAAGGTGATAACTATTAATTTAGTTCATTTCTTTACCCTATTCACCTGCAGTGTCTCGGCTTAATAGTGTGCAGTGTACCCTGTATACTGCATGCATACTATTTTTAAATAGTAAGTTGCATTTTTAGATTAGTAATGAATTATGTGAATTTTAAAAGGCAGTTCAGCCAATATTACCATAAATACTATAATCGTAATATATATATAGTACAGACCAAAAGTTTGGACACACCTTCTCATTCAGGTGTGTCCAAACTTTTGGTCTGTACTGTACATTTACATTTAGAAAGACTAACAAAAGAGTATGATGGAAGCAATCAAAAACAATCAAAAGTGATATGACAAGTCTCATTTAGCCTAACTCAGTACATGTATTAAGGTTTTTTTTTTAATTATATAATAAATAAATAAAAATAAAATAGATAGAATAAAAAAAAAGAAAAAGAAAAAGCAAGCTAGTGTTAGAGGCCTAAAAATATATTGAATACAACAAGAACAGAGAAG